>NW_028234032.1:0-250000 GCF_037954325.1 Fistularia commersonii
AATCCAGCGACAAGATCAAAAGATATAGCCATTCGTTCAAAAACTGCTTATTTCAACGAGTTGAAGCGTTTTGAGTTGGAGTGGAATTAAATGATGAATTTCATCAAGCTGGTTTCTGCTGGATATATGTTGTTTAGAACATGATTCTGTACAATATATGTCCAATTCAGTGTAATCCCATCACAGGTTCAAAAGATAAAGCCATATAGTTCAAAAAGTGTTTATCTTATCGGGTTGAAGTGTTTTTGATTAAGAGTGGAAATAACTTTTGAATTTCACCAAGCTGGTTTCTGCTGTTCAAATATGTTGTTCAGTACATGATTCTGCACAATATATGTCAAATTCATTGTAATCCCATCGAAGGTTCAAAAGATATAGCCATTCGTTCAAAAAGTTCTTATCTCATCGAGTTGAAGCGTTTTTGATTAAGAGAGGAAATAACTATTGAATTTCACCAAGCCTTTTTCTGCTGTTGATAGATGTTTTATAGGACATGATTCTGTACAATATATGTCAAATTCAGTGTAATCCAGCGACATGATCAAAAGATATAGCCATTCGTTCGAAAACTGCTCATCTCACTGAGTTGAAGCGTTTTTGAGTTGGAGTTGAAATAACTAATGAATTTCAATATGCTGTTTTTTGCTGTTGATATATGTTGTTTAGGACATAATTCTGCACAATATATCAAATTCAGTGTAATCCAGCTATAAGTTCAAAAGATATAGCCATAGGGTCAAAAAGTACTTATCTCGCTGAGTTGAAGCTTTTTTTGTTTTTGAGTGGAAATGACTAATGAATTTCATCAAGCTGGTTTCTGCTGGTGAGATATGTTGTTTAGGACATGATTCTGTACAATATATGTCAAATTCAGTGTAATCCACCTACAAGTTCAAAAGATATAGCCATAAGGTCAAAGAGTGCTTATCTTACCGAGGTTAAATCTTTTTTGAGTTGGAATGGAAATAACTAATGAATTTCATCATTCTGGTTTCTGCTGTTTATATATGTTGTTTCGGACATGATTAAGCACAATATATGTCAAATTTAGTGTAATCACATCACGGGTTCAAAAGATATAGCCATTCATTCAAAAAGTGCTTATCTTATCGGGTTGAAGCGTTTTTGATTAAGAGTGGAAATAACTAATGAATTTCACCAAGTTGGTTTTTGCTGTTGATATATGTTGTTTCGAACATGATTCTGCACAATACATGTCAAATTCTGTGTAATCCAGCTACAAGTTCAAAAGATATAGCCATAAGGTCAAAAAGTGCTTATCTTACAGATGTTAAATCTTTTTTGAGTTGGAGTGGAAATAACTAATCAATTTCATCATGCTGGTTTCTGCTGTTGATATATGTTGTTTAGGACAAGATTCTGCACAATATATGTCAAATTCAGTGTGATCCCATCACAGGTTCAAAAGATATATCCATTCGTTCAAAAAGTCTTCATCTCACTGAGTTGAAGCGTTTTTGATTAGGAGTGAAAAAAAAAAAAGGATTTCATTAAGCTGGTTTCTGCTGTTGAAATATGTTGTATAGGACATGATTCTGCACAATATATGTCAAATTCAGTGTAATCCAGCGACAAGATCAAAAGATATAGCCATTCGTTCAAAAACTGCTTATCTCACCGAGTTGAAGCGTTTTTTAGTTGGAGTGGAAATAACTAATGAATTTCAATATGCTGGTTTTTGCTGTTGATATATGTTGTTTAGGACACAATTTTGCACAATATATGTCAAATTTAGTGTAATCACATCACAGGTTCAAAAGATACAGCCATTCGTTCAAAAAGTGCGTATCTTATCGGGTTGAAGCGTTTTTGATTAAGAGTGAAAATAACTAATGAATTTCATCAAGCTGGTTTCTGCTTTTGAAATATGTTGTTTAGGACATGATTCTGCAATATATATGTCAAATTCAGTGAAACCCAGCTACAGGATCAAAATATATAGCCATCCGTTCAGAAAGTGCTTCTCTCACCGAGTTGAAGCTTTTTTTATTAGGGATGGAAATAACTAATGAATTTCATCAAGCTGGTTTCTCCTGTTGAAATATGTTGTTTAGAAAATGATTCTGCACAATTAATGTCAAATTCAGTGTAATCCAGCTACAAGTTCAAAAGATATCGCCATTCATTAAAAAAGTGCTTATCTCACCGAGTTGAAGCGTTTTTTATTAGGGATGGAAATAACTAATGAATTTCATCAAGCTGGTTTCTCCTGTTGAAATATGTTGTTTAGAAAATGATTCTGCACAATATATGTCAACTTCAGTGTTATCCAGCTACAAGTTAAAAAGATATATCTATAAGGTCAAAAACTGCTTATCTTATCGAGTTAAATTGTTTTTGAGTTGGAGTGGAAATAACTAATGAATTTCATCAAGCTGGTTTCTGCTGTTGATATATGTTGTCTAGGACATGATTCTGCAGGATATATGTCAATTTCAGTGTAATCCCATCACATGTTAAAAACATATAGCCATTCAATCAAAAAGTCTTCATCTCAACGAGTTGAAGCGTTTTTAATTAGGAGTGAAAATAACTAATGAATTTCATCGAGCTGGTTTCTACTGTTGAAATATGTTGTTTAGGACATGATTCTGCAATATATATGTCAAATTCAGTGTAACCCAGCTACAGGATCAAAATTTATAGCCATTCGTTCAAAAAGTGCTTTTCTCACCGAGTTGAAGCATTTTTGATTAGGAGTGGAAATAACTAATGAATTTCATCAAGCTGGTTTCTGCTGTTGAAATATGTTTTTTAGGACATGATTCTGCACAAAATATGTCAAATTCAGTGTAATCCCATCACAGGTTCAAAAGATATATCCATTCGTTCAAAAAGTCTTCATCTCACTGAGTTGAAGCGTTTTTGATTAGGAGTGGAAAAAAAAAAAAGGATTTGATTAAGCTGGTTTCTGCTGTGGAAATATGTTGTTTCGGACATGATTCTGCACAAAATATGATAAATTCAGTGTAATCCAGGTACAAATTCAAAAGATATAGCCATTCGTTCAAAAAGTTCTTATATCACTGACTTGAAGCGTTTTTGACTAGTAGTGGAAATAACTAATGAATTTCATTAATCTGGTTTCTGCTGTTGAAATATCTTGTTTAGTACAATATTCTGCACAAAATATGTCAAATTCAGTGTAATTCAGCGACAAAATCAAAAGATATAGCCATTCGTTCAAAAAGTGTTTATCTTATCGGGTTGAAATATGTTGTTTAGGACAAGATTTTGTACAATTTATGTAAAATTCATCGCAATCCAGGTAAATTTTCAAAAGATATAGCCATTCGTTCAAAAAGTGCTTATATCACCGAGTTGAAGCGTTTTTGATTAGGAGTGGATATAACTAATGAATTTCATTAATCTGGTTTCTGTTGTTGAAATATGTTGTTTAGGACATGATTCTGCAAAAAATATGTCAAATTCAGCTTAATCCCATCACATGTTCAAAAGATATAGCCATTCGTTCAAAAATGTCTTATCTAACCGAGTTGAAGCGTTTTTGATTAGGAGTGGAAAAAACTAATGGATTTCATCAAGCTGGTTTCTGCTGTTGAAATATGTTGTATAGGACATGATTCTGCACAATATATGTCAAATTCAGTGTAATCCAGCGACAAGATCAAAAGATATAGCCATTCGTTCAAAAACTGCTTATCTCACCGAGTTGAAGCGTTTTTTAGTTGGAGTGGAAATAACTAATGAATTTCAATATGCTGGTTTTTGCTGTTGATATATGTTGTTTAGGACACGATTTTGCACATTTATATGTCAAATTTAGTGTAATCACATCACAGGTTCAAAAGATACAGCCATTCGTTCAAAAAGTGCGTATCTTATCGGGTTGAAGCGTTTTTGATTAAGAGTGAAAATAACTAATGAATTTCATCAAGCTGGTTTCTGCTTTTGAAATATGTTGTTTAGGACATGATTCTGCAATATATATGTCAAATTCAGTGAAACCCAGCTACAGGATCAAAATATATAGCCATCCGTTCAGAAAGTGCTTCTCTCACCGAGTTGAAGCTTTTTTTATTAGGGATGGAAATAACTAATGAATTTCATCAAGCTGGTTTCTCCTGTTGAAATATGTTGTTTAGAAAATGATTCTGCACAATTAATGTCAAATTCAGTGTAATCCAGCTACAAGTTCAAAAGATATCGCCATTCATTAAAAAAGTGCTTATCTCACCGAGTTGAAGCGTTTTTTATTAGGGATGGAAATAACTAATGAATTTCATCAAGCTGGTTTCTCCTGTTGAAATATGTTGTTTAGAAAATGATTCTGCACAATATATGTCAACTTCAGTGTTATCCAGCTACAAGTTAAAAAGATATATCTATAAGGTCAAAAACTGCTTATCTTATCGAGTTAAATTGTTTTTGAGTTGGAGTGGAAATAACTAATGAATTTCATCAAGCTGGTTTCTGCTGTTGATATATGTTGTCTAGGACATGATTCTGCAGGATATATGTCAATTTCAGTGTAATCCCATCACATGTTAAAAACATATAGCCATTCAATCAAAAAGTCTTCATCTCAACGAGTTGAAGCGTTTTTAATTAGGAGTGAAAATAACTAATGAATTTCATCGAGCTGGTTTCTACTGTTGAAATATGTTGTTTAGGACATGATTCTGCAATATATATGTCAAATTCAGTGTAACCCAGCTACAGGATCAAAATTTATAGCCATTCGTTCAAAAAGTGCTTTTCTCACCGAGTTGAAGCATTTTTGATTAGGAGTGGAAATAACTAATGAATTTCATCAAGCTGGTTTCTGCTGTTGAAATATGTTTTTTAGGACATGATTCTGCACAAAATATGTCAAATTCAGTGTAATCCCATCACAGGTTCAAAAGATATATCCATTCGTTCAAAAAGTCTTCATCTCACTGAGTTGAAGCGTTTTTGATTAGGAGTGGAAAAAAAAAAAAGGATTTGATTAAGCTGGTTTCTGCTGTGGAAATATGTTGTTTCGGACATGATTCTGCACAAAATATGATAAATTCAGTGTAATCCAGGTACAAATTCAAAAGATATAGCCATTCGTTCAAAAAGTTCTTATATCACTGACTTGAAGCGTTTTTGACTAGTAGTGGAAATAACTAATGAATTTCATTAATCTGGTTTCTGCTGTTGAAATATCTTGTTTAGTACAATATTCTGCACAAAATATGTCAAATTCAGTGTAATTCAGCGACAAAATCAAAAGATATAGCCATTCGTTCAAAAAGTGTTTATCTTATCGGGTTGAAATATGTTGTTTAGGACAAGATTTTGTACAATTTATGTAAAATCCATCGCAATCCAGGTAAATTTTCAAAAGATATAGCCATTCGTTCAAAAAGTGCTTATCTCACCGAGTTGAAGCGTTTTTGATTAGGAGTGGATATAACTAATGAATTTCATTAATCTGGTTTCTGTTGTTGAAATATGTTGTTTAGGACATGATTCTGCAAAAAATATGTCAAATTCAGCTTAATCCCATCACATGTTCAAAAGATATAGCCATTCGTTCAAAAATGTCTTATCTAACCGAGTTGAAGCGTTTTTGATTAGGAGTGGAAAAAACTAATGGATTTCATCAAGCTGGTTTCTGCTGTTGAAATATGTTGTATAGGACATGATTCTGCACAATATATGTCAAATTCAGTGTAATCCAGCGACAAGATCAAAAGATATAGCCATTCGTTCAAAAACTGCTTATCTCACCGAGTTGAAGCGTTTTTTAGTTGGAGTGGAAATAACTAATGAATTTCAATATGCTGGTTTTTGCTGTTGATATATGTTGTTTAGGACACGATTTTGCACATTTATATGTCAAATTTAGTGTAATCACATCACAGGTTCAAAAGATACAGCCATTCGTTCAAAAAGTGCGTATCTTATCGGGTTGAAGCGTTTTTGATTAAGAGTGAAAATAACTAATGAATTTCATCAAGCTGGTTTCTGCTTTTGAAATATGTTGTTTAGGACATGATTCTGCAATATATATGTCAAATTCAGTGAAACCCAGCTACAGGATCAAAATATATAGCCATCCGTTCAGAAAGTGCTTCTCTCACCGAGTTGAAGCTTTTTTTATTAGGGATGGAAATAACTAATGAATTTCATCAAGCTGGTTTCTCCTGTTGAAATATGTTGTTTAGAAAATGATTCTGCACAATTAATGTCAAATTCAGTGTAATCCAGCTACAAGTTCAAAAGATATCGCCATTCATTAAAAAAGTGCTTATCTCACCGAGTTGAAGCGTTTTTTATTAGGGATGGAAATAACTAATGAATTTCATCAAGCTGGTTTCTCCTGTTGAAATATGTTGTTTAGAAAATGATTCTGCACAATATATGTCAACTTCAGTGTTATCCAGCTACAAGTTAAAAAGATATATCTATAAGGTCAAAAACTGCTTATCTTATCGAGTTAAATTGTTTTTGAGTTGGAGTGGAAATAACTAATGAATTTCATCAAGCTGGTTTCTGCTGTTGATATATGTTGTCTAGGACATGATTCCTCAGGATATATGTCAATTTCAGTGTAATCCCATCACATGTTAAAAACATATAGCCATTCAATCAAAAAGTCTTCATCTCACCGAGTTGAAGCGTTTTTAATTAGGAGTGAAAATAACTAATGAATTTCATCGAGCTGGTTTCTACTGTTGAAATATGTTGTTTAGGACATGATTCTGCAATATATATGTCAAATTCAGTGTAACCCAGCTACAGGATCAAAATATATAGCCATTCGTTCATAAAGTGCTTTTCTCACCGAGTTGAACTATTTTTGATTAGGAGTGGAAATAACTAATGGATTTCATCAAGCTGGTTTCTGCTGTTGAAATATGTTGTATAGGACATGATTCTGCACAATATATGTCAAATTCAGTGTAATCCAGCTACAACTTCAAATGATATATCCATTCGTTCAAAAAGTGCTTATCTCACCGAGTTGAAGCGTTTTTGATTAGGAGTGGAAATAACTAATGAATTTCATCAAGCTGGTTTCTGCTCGTGATATATGTTGTTTAGAACATGATTCTGCACAATATATGTCAAATTCAGTGTAATCCCATCACATGTTCAAAAGATATAGCCATTCGTTCAAATGTGTTTATCTTATCGGGTTGAAGCGTTTTTGATTAAGAGTGGAAATAACTCATGAATTTCACCAAGCTGGTTTCTGCTGTTCAAATATGTTATTCAGTACATGATTCTGCACAATATATGTCAAATTCAGTGTAATCCAGCCACAAGTTCAAAAAATATAGCCATTCGTTCAGAAAGTCCTTCTCTCACCGAGTTGAAGCGTTTTTGATTAGGAGTGGAAATAACTAATGGATTTCATCAAGCTGGTTTTTGACGTTGAAATATGTTGTTTAGAACATGATTCTGCACAATTAATGTCAAATTCAGTGTAATCCAGCTACAACTTCAAAAGATATAGCCATTCGTTCAAAAAGTGCTTATCTCACCGAGTTCAAGCGTTTTTGATTAGGAGTGGAAATAACTAATGAATTTTCATCAGGTTGGTTTCTACTGTTGAAATACGTTGATTAGCACAAAATTTTGCACAATATATGTCAACTTCAGTGTAATCCCATCACAGGTTCAAAAGATAGAGCCATTCGATCAAAAAGTGTATATCTTATCGGGTTGAAGCGTTTTTGATTAGGAATGGAAATAACTAATGAATTTCATCAAGCCGCTTTCTGCTGTTGAAATGTGTTGTTTAGGGCATAATTCTGCAAATATATTTCAAATTCAGTGTAATCCAGCTACAAGATCAAAAGATATAGCCATTCGTTCAAAAAGTGGTTATCTCACCGAGTTGAAGCTTTTTTGATTTGGAGTGGAAATAACTAATGAATTCCATCAAGCTGGTTTCTGCTGTTGATATATGTTGTTTAGGACATGATTCTGAACAATATATGTCAAATTCAGTGTGATCCTATCACTGGTTCAAAAGATATAGCCATTCGTTCAAAAACTGCTTATCTCACCGAATTGAAGCGTTTTTGAGTTGGAGTGGAAATAACTAATGAATTTCAATATGCTGGTTTTTGCTGTTGATATATGTTGTTTAGGACATGATTCTGCACAATATATGTCAAATTCAGTGTAATCCAGCTACAACTTCAAATGATATATCCATTCGTTCAAAAAGTGCTTATCTCACCGAGTTGAAGCGTTTTTGATTAGGAGTGGAAATAACTAATGAATTTCATCAAGCTGGTTTCTGCTCGTGATATATGTTGTTTAGAACATGATTCTGCACAATATATGTCAAATTCAGTGTTATCCCATCACATGTTCAAAAGATATAGCCATTCGTTCAAATGTGTTTATCTTATCGGGTTGAAGCGTTTTTGATTAAGAGTGGAAATAACTCATGAATTTCACCAAGCTGGTTTCTGCTGTTCAAATATGTTATTCAGTACATGATTCTGCACAATATATGTCAAATTCAGTGTAATCCAGCCACAAGTTCAAAAAATATAGCCATTCGTTCAGAAAGTCCTTCTCTCACCGAGTTGAAGCGTTTTTGATTAGGAGTGGAAATAACTAATGGATTTCATCAAGCTGGTTTTTGACGTTGAAATATGTTGTTTAGAACATGATTCTGCACAATTAATGTCAAATTCAGTGTAATCCAGCTACAACTTCAAAAGATATAGCCATTCGTTCAAAAAGTGCTTATCTCACCGAGTTCAAGCGTTTTTGATTAGGAGTGGAAATAACTAATGAATTTTCATCAGGTTGGTTTCTACTGTTGAAATACGTTGATTAGCACAAAATTTTGCACAATATATGTCAACTTCAGTGTAATCCCATCACAGGTTCAAAAGATAGAGCCATTCGATCAAAAAGTGTATATCTTATCGGGTTGAAGCGTTTTTGATTAGGAATGGAAATAACTAATGAATTTCATCAAGCCGCTTTCTGCTGTTGAAATGTGTTGTTTAGGGCATAATTCTGCAAATATATTTCAAATTCAGTGTAATCCAGCTACAAGATCAAAAGATATAGCCATTCGTTCAAAAAGTGGTTATCTCACCGAGTTGAAGCTTTTTTGATTTGGAGTGGAAATAACTAATGAATTCCATCAAGCTGGTTTCTGCTGTTGATATATGTTGTTTAGGACATGATTCTGAACAATATATGTCAAATTCAGTGTGATCCTATCACTGGTTCAAAAGATATAGCCATTCGTTCAAAAACTGCTTATCTCACCGAATTGAAGCGTTTTTGAGTTGGAGTGGAAATAACTAATGAATTTCAATATGCTGGTTTTTGCTGTTGATATATGTTTTTTAGGACATGATTCTGCACAATATATGTCAAATTCAGTATAATCCAGCTATAAATTCAAAAGATATAGCCATTATGTCAAAAACTAATTATCTTACCGAGTTAAATCGCTTTTGATTAGGAGTGGAAATAACTAATGAATTTCATCAAGCTGGTTTCTGCTGTTGAAATATGTTGTTTAGGACATGATTCAGCATAAAATATGTCAAATTCAGTGTGATCCCATTACAAGATCAAAAGATATAGCCATTCCTTCAAAAAGGACTTATCTCACCGAAATGAAGCGTTTTTGAATAGGAGTGGGAATAACTAGTGAATTTCATCAAGCTGGTTTCTGCTGTTGAAATATGTTGTTTAGAACATGATTCTGCACAATACATTTCGTATTCAGTGTAATCCAGCTACAAGTTCAAAAGATATAGCCATTCGTTCAAAAAGTGCTTATCTCACCGAGTTGAAGCGTTTTTGATTAGGAGTGGAAATAACTAATACATTTCACCAAGCTGGTTTATGCTGTTCAAATATGTTGTTCAGTACATGATTCTGCACAATATATGTCATATTCAGTGTAATCCAGCTACAAGCTCAAAAAATATAGCCATTCGTTCAGAAAGTACTTCTCTCACCGAGTTGAAGCGTTTTTTATTAGGAGAGGAAATAACTAATGGATTTCATCAAGCTGGTTTTTGACGTTGAAATATGTTGTTTAGAACATGATTCTGCACAATACATTTCCTATTCAGTGTAATCCAGCTACAAGTTCAAAAGATATAGCCATTCGTTCAAAAAGTGCTTATCTCACTGATTTGAAACTTTTTTTATTTTGAGTGGAAATGACCAATTAATTTCATCAAGCTGGTTTCTGTTGTTGAAATATGTTGTTTAGGACATGATTCTGCACAATATATGTCAAATTCAGTGTAATCCAGCTACAAGTTCAAAAGATATAGCCATAAGGTCAAAAACTGCTTATATTATCGACTTAAATCGTTATTGAGTTGGACTGGAAATAACTCATGAATTTCATCAAGCTGGTTTCTGCTGGATATATGTTGTTTAGAACATGATTCTGTACAATACATGTCAAATTCAGTGTAATCCCATCACAGGTTCAAAAGATAAAGCCATTCGTTCAAAAAGTGTTTATCTTATCGGGTTGAAGCGTTTTTGATTAAGAGTGGAAATAACTAATGAATTTCACCAAGCTGGTTTCTGCTGTTCAAATATGTTGTTCAGTACATGATTCTGCACAATATATGTCAAATTCATTGTAATCCCATCGAAGGTTCAAAAGATATAGCCATTCGTTCAAAAAGTTCTTATCTCATCGAGTTGAAGCGTTTTTGATTAAGAGAGGAAATAACTATTGAATTTCACCAAGCCTTTTTCTGCTGTTGATAGATGTTGTATAGAACATGATTCTGTACAATATATGTCAAATTCAGTGTAATCCAGCGACAAGATCAAAAGATATAGCCATTCGTTCGAAAACTGCTCATCTCACCGAGTTGAAGCGTTTTTGAGTTGGAGTTAAAATAACTAATGAATTTCAACATGCTGGTTTTTGCTGTTGATATATGTTGTTTAGGACATGATTCTGCACAATATATGTCAACTTCAGTGTTATCCAGCTACAAGTTAAAAAGATATATCTATAAGGTCAAAAACTGCTTATCTTATCGAGTTAAATTGTTTTTGAGTTGGAATGGAAATAACTAATGAATTTCATCATTCTGGTTTCTGCTGTTTATAATTGTTGTTTCGGACATGATTAAGCACAATATATGTCAAATTCAGTTTACTCACATCACAGGTTCAAAAGATATATCCATTCGTTCAAAAAGTCTTCATCTCACTGAGTTGAAGCGTTTTTGATTAGGAGTGGAAAAAAAAAAAAGAATTTCATTAAGCTGGTTTCTGCTTTGGAAATATGTTGTTTCGGACATGATTCTGCACAAAATATGTCAAATTCAGTGTAATCCAGGTACAAATTCAAAAGATATAGCCATTCGTTCAAAAAAATCTTATATCACTGACTTGAAGCGTTTTTGACTAGTAGTGGAAATAACCAATGAATTTCATCAAGCCGGTTTCTGCTGTTGAAATATCTTGTTTAGAACATGATTCTGCAAAATATATGTCAAATTCAGTGTAACCCAGCTTCAAGATCAAAATATATAGCCATTCGTTAAAAAAGTGCTTTCCTCACCAAGTTGAAGCGTTATTGATTAGGAGTGGAAATAACTAATGAATTTCATTAATCTGGTTTCTGCTGTTGAAATATGTTGTTTAGGACAATATTCTGCACAAAATATGTCAAATTCAGTGTAATTCAGCGACAAAACCAAAAGATATAGCCATTCGTTCAAAAAGTGTTTATCTTATCGGGTTGAAATATGTTGTTTAGGACAAGATTTTGTACAATTTATGTCAAATTCAGTGTAATCCAGGTACATTTTCAAAAGATATACCCATTCGTTAAAAAAGAGCTTTTCTGACCGAGTTGAAGCGTTATTGATTAGGAGTGGAAATAACTAATGAATTTCATTAATCTGGTTTCTGCTGTTGAAATATGTTGTTTAGGACATGATTCTGCAAAAAATATGTCAAATTCAGCTTAATCCCATCACATGTTCAAAAGATATAGCCATTCGTTCAAAAACGTCTTATCTAACCGAGTTGAAGCGTTTTTGATTAGGAGTGGAAAAAACTAATGAATTTCATCAAGCTGGTTTCTGCTGTTGAAATATGTTGTATAGGACATGATTCTGCACAATGTATGTCAAATTCAGTGTAATCCAGCGACAAGATCAAAAGATATAGCCATTCGTTCAAAAACTGCTTATCTCACTGAGTTGAAGCGTTTTTTAGTTGGAGTGGAAATAACTAATGAATTTCAATATGCTGGTTTCTCCTGTTGATATATGTTGTTTAGGACACGATTTTGCACAATATATGTCAAATTTAGTGTAATCACATCACAGGTTCAAAAGATATAGCCATTCATTCAAAAAGTGCGTATCTTATAGGTTTGAAGCGTTTTTGATTAAGAGTGAAAATAACTAATGAATTTCATCAACCTGGTTTCTCCTGTTGAAATATGTTGTTTAGAAAATGATTCTGCACAATATATGTCAACTTCAATGTTATCCAGCTACAAGTTAAAAAGATATATCTATAAGGTCAAAAACTGCTTATCTTATCGAGTTAAATTGTTTTTGAGTTGGAGTGGAAATAACTAATGAATTTCATCAAGCTGGTTTCTGCTGTTGATATATGTTGTCTAGGACATGATTCTGCACGATATATGTCAATTTCAGTGTAATCCCATCACATGTTAAAAACATATAGCCATTCGTTCAAAAAGTCTTCATCTCACCCAGTTGAAGCGTTTTTGATTAGGAGTGAAAATAACTAATGAATTTCATCAAGCTGTTTTCAACTGTTGAAATATGTTGTTTAGGACATGATTCTGCAATATATATGTCAAATTCAGTGTAACCCAGCTACAGGATCAAAATATATAGCCATTCGTTCATAAAGTGCTTTTCTCACCGAGTTGAACTATTTTTGATTAGGAGTGGAAATAACTAATGGATTTCATCAAGCTGGTTTTTGCTGTTGACATATGTTGCTTGGAACATGATTTTGCACAATATATGTCAAATTCAGTGTAATCCAGCTCCAAGTTCAAAAGATATAGCCATTCGTTCAAAAAGTGCTTATCTCACCGAGTTGAAGCGTTTTTGATTAGGAGTGGAAATAACTAATGAATTTCATCAAGCTGGTTTCTGCTGGTGATATATGTTGTTTAGAACATGATTCTGCACAATATATGTCAAATTCAGTGTAATCCCATGACATGTTCAAAAGATATAGCCATTCGTTCAAAAAGTGTTTATCTTATCGGGTTGAAGCGTTTTTGATTAAGAGTTGAAATAACTAATGAATTTCACCAAGCTGTTTTCTGCTGTTCAAATATGTTGTTCAGTACATGATTCTGCACAATATATGTCAAATTCAGTGTAATCCAGCTACAACTTCAAAAGATATAGCCATTCGTTCAAAAAGTGCTTATCTCACCGAGTTGAAGCGTTTTTGATTAGGAGTGGAAATAACTAATGAATTTTCATCAGGTTGGTTTCTACTGTTGAAATATAATGATTAGCACATTATTCTGCACAATATATGTCAACTTCAGTGTAATCCCATCACATGTTCAAAAGATATAGCCATTCGATCAAAAAGTGTATATCTTATCGGGTTGAAGCGTTTTTGATTAGGAATGGAAATAACTAATGAATTTCATCAAGCCGCTTTCTGCTGTTGAAATGTGTTGTTAAGGGCATAATTCTGCAAATATATTTCAAATTCAGTGTAATCCAGCTACAAGATCAAAAGATATAGCCATTCGTTCAAAAAGTGCTTATCTCACCGAGTTGAAGCTTTTTTGATTTGGAGTGGAAATAACTAATGAATTCCATCAAGCTGGTTTCTGCTGTTGATATATGTTGTTTAGGACATGATTCTGAACAATATATGTCAAATTCAGTGTGATCCTATCACAGGTTCCAAAGATATAGCCATTCGTTCAAAAACTGCTTATCTCAACGAGTTAAAGCGTTTTGAATTGGAGTGGAATTAAATGATGAATTTCAATATGCTGGTTTTTGCTGTTGATATGTTGTTTAGGACATGATTCTGCAATATATATGTCAAATTCAGTGTAATCCAGCTATAAATTCAAAAGATATAGCCATAAGGTCAAAAACTAAATATCTTACCGAGTTAAATCGCTTTTGTTTAGGAGTGGAAATAACTAATGAATTTCATCAAGCTGGTTTCTGCTGTTGAAATATGTTGTTTAGGACATGATTCAGCACAAAATATGTCAAATTCAATGTGATCCCATTACAAGATCAAAAGATATAGCCATTCCTTCAAAAAGGACTTATCTAACCGAAATGAAGCGTTTTTGAATAGGAGTGGGAATAACTAGTGAATTTCATCAAGCTGGTTTCTGCTGTTGAAATATGTTGTTTAGAACATGATTTTGCACAATAAATTTCGTATTCAGTGTAATCCAGCTACAAGTTCAAAAGATATACCCATTCGTTCAAAAAGTGCTTATCTCACCGAGTTGAAGCGTTTTTGATTAGGAGTGGAAATAACTAATGAATTTCATCAAGTTGGTTTCTACTGTTGAAATATGTTGTTTAGGACATGATTCTGCACAATATATGTCAAATTCTGTGTAATATCATCGAAGGTTCAAAAGATATAGCCATTCGTTCAAAAAGTTCTTATCTTATCGAGTTGAAGCATTTTTGGTTAGGAGAGGAAATAACTATTGAATTTCACCAAGCCTTTTTCTGCTGTTGATAGATGTTGTATAGGACATGATTCTGTACAATATATGTCAAATTCAGTGTAATCCAGCGACGAGATCAAAAGATATAGCCATTCGTTCGAAAACTGCTCATCTCACCGAGTTGAAGCGTTTTTGAGTTGGAGTTGAAATAACTAATGAATTTCAATATGCTGGTTTTTGCTGTTGATATATGTTGTTTAGGACATGATTCTGCACAATATATCAAATTCAGTGTAATCCAGCTATAAGTTCAAAAGATATAGCCATAAGGTCAAAAAGTGCTTATCTCGCTGAGTTGAAGCTTTTTTTGTTTTGAGTGGAAATAACTAATGAATTTCATCAAGCTGGTTTCTGCTGGTGAGATATGTTGTTTCGGACATGATTAAGCACAATATATGTCAAATTTAGTGTAATCACATCACGGGTTCAAAAGATATAGCCATTCATTCAAAAAGTGCTTATCTTATCGAGTTGAAGCGTTTTTGATTAAGAGTGGAAATAACTAATGAATTTCACCAAGTTGGTTTTTGCTGTTGATATATGTTGTTTAGAACATGATTTTGCACAATACATGTCAAATTCTGTGTAATCCAGCTACAAGTTCAAAAGATATAGCCATAAGGTCAAAAAGTGCTTATCTTACAGAGATTAAATCTTTTTTGAGTTGTAGTGGAAATAACTAATGAATTTCATCATGCTGGTTTCTGCTGTTGATATATGTTGTTTAGGACAAGATTCTGCACAATATATGTCAAATTCAGTGTGATCCCATCACAGGTTCAAAAGATATATCCATTCGTTCAAAAAGTCTTCATCTCACTGAGTTGAAGCGTTTTTGATTAGGAGTGGAAAAAAAAAAAGAATTTCATTAAGCTGGTTTCTGCTGTGGAAATATGTTGTTTCGGACATGATTCTGCACAAAATATGTCAAATTCAGTGTAATCCAGGTACAAATTCAAAAGATATAGCCATTCGTTCAAAAAGTTCTTATATCACTGACTTGAAGCGTTTTTGACTAGTAGTGGAAATAACTAATGAATTTCATCAAGCCGGTTTCTGCTGTTGAAATATCTTGTATAGAACATGATTCTGCACAATATATGTCAAATTCAGTGTAACCCAGCTTCAAGATCAAAATATATAGCCATTCGTTAAAAAAGTGCTTTTCTCACCGAGTTGAAGCGTTATTGATTAGGAGTGGAAATAACTAATGAATTTCATTAATCTGGTTTCTGCTGTTGAAATATGTTGTTTAGGACAATATTCTGCACAAAATATGTCAAATTCAGTGTAATTCAGCGACAAAATCAAAAGATATAGCCATTCGTTCAAAAAGTGTTTATCTTATCGGGTTGAAATATGTTGTTTAGGACAAGATTTTGTACAATTTATGTCAAATTCAGTGTAATCCAGGTACATTTTCAAAAGATATACCCATTCGTTAAAAAAGTGCTTTTCTCACCGAGTTGAAGCGTTATTGATTAGGAGTGGAAATAACTAATGAATTTCATTAATCTGGTTTCTGCTGTTGAAATATGTTTTTTAGGACATGATTTTGCAAAAAATATGTCAAATTCAGCTTAAACCCATCACATGTTCAAAAGATATAGCCATTCGTTCAAAAACGTCTTATCTAACCGAGTTGAAGCGTTTTTGATTAGGAGTGGAAAAAACTAATGGATTTCATCAAGCTGGTTTCTGCTGTTGAAATATGTTGTATAGGACATGATTCTGCACAATATATGTCAAATTCAGTGTAATCCAGCGAAAAGATCAAAAGATATAGCCATTCGTTCAAAAACTGCTTATCTCACCGAGTTGAAGCGTTTTTTAGTTGGCGTGGAAATAACTAATGAATTTCAATATGCTGGTTTTTGCTGTTGATATATGTTGTTTAGGACATGATTTTACACAATATATGTCAAATTTAGTGTAATCACATCACAGGTTCAAAAGATATAGCCATTCGTTCAAAAAGTGCGTATCTTATCGGGTTGAAGCGTTTTTGATTAAGAGTGAAATTAACTAATGAATTTCATCAAGCTGGTTTCTGCTTTTGAGATATGTTGTTTAGGACATGATTCTGCAATATATATATCAAATTCAGTGAAACCCAGCTACAGGATCAAAATATATAGCCATTCGTTCAGAAAGTGCTTCTCTCACCGAGTTGAAGCGTTTTTTATTAGGGATGGAAATAACTAATGAATTTCATCAAGCTGGTTTCTCCTGTTGAAATATGTTGTTTTGAAAATGATTCTGCACAATTAATGTCAAATTCAGTGTAATCCAGCTACAAGTTCAAAAGATATCGCCATTCGTTAAAAAAGTGCTTATCTCACCGAGTTGAAGCTTTTGTTATTAGGGATGGAAATAACTAATGAATTTCATCAAACTGGTTTCTCCTGTTGAAATATGTTGTTTAGAAAATGATTCTGCACAATATATGTCAACTTCAGTGTTATCCAGCTACAAGTTAAAAAGATATATCTATAAGGTCAAAAACTGCTTATCTTATCGAGTTAAATTTTTTTTGAGTTGGAGTGGAAATAACTAATGAATTTCATCAAGCTGGTTTCTGCTGTTGATATATGTTGTCTAGGACATGATTCTGCACGATATATGTCAATTTCAGTGTAATCCCATCACATGTTAAAAACATATAGCCATTCATACAAAAAGTCTTCATCTCACCCAGTTGAAGCGTTTTTGATTAGGAGTGAAAATAACTAATGAATTTCATCGAGCTGGTTTCTACTGTTGAAATATGTTGTTTAGGACATGATTCTGCAATATATATGTCAAATTCAGTGTAACCCAGCTACAGGATCAAAATTTATAGCCATTCGTTCAAAAAGTGCTTTTCTCACCGAGTTGAAGCGTTTTTGATTAGGAGTGGAAATAACTAATGAATTTCATCAAGCTTGTTTCTGCCGTTGAAATATCTTGTTTAGGACATGATTCTGCACAGTATATGTCAAATTCAGTGGGATCCCATGACAGGTTAAAAAGATATAGCCCTTGGTTCAAAAAGGACTTATCTCACCGACTTGAAGCGTTTTTGAATAGGATTGGAAACAACTAATGGATTTCAACAAACTGGTTTCTGCTGTTGAAATATGTTGTATAGGACATGATTTTGCACTAAATATTTCAAATTCAGTGTAATCCAGCGACAAGATCAAAAGATATAGCCATTCGTGCAAAAAGCGCTTATCTCACTGAGTTGAAGCGTTTTTGATTTGGAGTGGAAATAACTAATGAATTCCATCAAGCTGGTTTCTGCTGTTGATATATGTTGTTTAGGACATGATTCTGAACAATATATATGTCAAATTCAGTGTAACCCAGCTACAGGATCAAAATATATAGCCATTCGTTCATGAAGTGCTTTTCTCACCGAGTTGAACTATTTTTGATAAGGAGTGGAAATAACTAATGGATTTCATCAAGCTGGTTTTTGCTGTTGACATATGTTGTTTGGAACATGATTTTGCACAATATATGTCAAATTCAGTGTGATCCCATCACAGGTTCAAAAGATATATCCATTCGTTCAAAAAGTCTTCATCTCACTGAGTTGAAGCGTTTTTGATTAGGAGTGGAAATAACTAATGAATTTCAATATGCTGGTTTTTGCTGTTGATATATGTTGTTTAGGACATGATTGTGCACAATATATGTCAATATCAGTATAATCCAGCGACAAGATCAAAAGATATAGCCATTCGTTCAAAAACTGCTTATCTCACCGAGTTGAAGCGTTTTTGAGTTGGAGTGGAAATAACTAATGAATTTCAATATGCTGGTTTTTGCTGTTGATATATGTTGTTTAGGACATGATTCTACACAATATATGTCAAATTCAGTGTAATCCCATTACAGGTTAAAAACATATCGCCATTCGTTCAAAAAGTCTTCATCTCACCCAGTTGAAGCGTTTTTGATTAGGAGTGAAAATAACTAATGAATTTCATCAAGCTGTTTTCTACTGTTGAAATATGTTGTTTAGGACATGATTCTGCAATATATATTTCAAATTCAGTGTAACCCAGCCACAGGATCAAAATATATAGCCATTCGTTCATAAAGTGCTTTTCTCACCGAGTTGAACTATTTTTGATTAGGAGTGGAAATAACTAATGGATTTCATCAAGCTGGTTTTTGCTGTTGACATATGTTGTTTGGAACATGATTTTGCACAATATATGTCAAATTCAGTGTAATCCAGCTCCAAGTTCAAAAGATATAGCCATTCGTTCAAAAAGTGCTTATCTCACCGAGTTGAAGCGTTTTTTTATTAGGAGTGGACATAACTAATGAATTTCATCAAGCTGGTTTCTGCTGGTGATATATGTTGTTTAGAACATGATTCTGCACAATATATGTCAAATTCAGTGTAATCCAGCCACAAGTTCAAAAAATATAGCCATTCGTTCAGAAAGTCCTTCTCTCACCGAGTTGAAGCGTTTTTGATTAGGAGTGGAAATAACTAATGGATTTCATCAAGCTGGTTTTTGACGTTGAAATATGTTGTTTAGAACATGATTCTGCACAATTAATGTCAAATACAGTGTAATCCAGCTACAACTTCAAAAGATATAGCCATTCGTTCAAAAAGTGCTTATCTCACCGAGTTGAAGCGTTTTTGATTAGGAGTGGAAATAACTAATGAATTTTCATCAGGTTGGTTTCTACTGTTGAAATACGTTGATTAGCACATTATTCTGCACAATATATGTCAACTTCAGTGTAATCCCATCACAGGTTCAAAAGATAGAGCCATTCGATCAAAAAGTGTATATCTTATCGGGTTGAAGCGTTTTTGATTAGGAATGGAAATAACTAATGAATTTCATCAAGCCGCTTTCTGCTGTTGAAATGTGTTGTTTAGGGCATAATTCTGCAAATATATTTCAAATTCAGTGTAATCCAGCTACAAGATCAAAAGATATAGCCATTCGTTCAAAAAGTGCTTATCTCACCGAGTTGAAGCTTTTTTGATTTGGAGTGGAAATAACTAATGAATTCCATCAAGCTGGTTTCTGCTGTTGATATATGTTGTTTAGGACATGATTCTGAACAATATATGTCAAATTCAGTGTGATCCTATCACTGGTTCAAAAGATATAGCCATTCGTTCAAAAACTGCTTATCTCACCGAATTGAAGCGTTTTTGAGTTGGAGTGGAAATAACTAATGAATTTCAATATGCTGGTTTTTCCTGTTGATATATGTTGTTTAGGACATGATTCTGCACAATATATGTCAAATTCAGTATAATCCAGCGACAAGATCAAAAGATATAGCCATTCGTTCAAAAACTGCTTATTTCAACGAGTTGAAGCGTTTTGAGTTGGAGTGGAATTAAATGATGAATTTCATCAAGCTGGTTTCTGCTGGATATATGTTGTTTAGAACATGATTCTGTACAATATATGTCCAATTCAGTGTAATCCCATCACAGGTTCAAAAGATAAAGCCATATAGTTCAAAAAGTGTTTATCTTATCGGGTTGAAGTGTTTTTGATTAAGAGTGGAAATAACTAATGAATTTCACCAAGTTGGTTTCTGCTGTTCAAATATGTTGTTCAGTACATGATTCTGCACAATATATGTCAAATTCATTGTAATCCCATCGAAGGTTCAAAAGATATAGCCATTCGTTCAAAAAGTTCTTATCTCATCGAGTTGAAGCGTTTTTGATTAAGAAAGGAAATAACTATTGAATTTCACCAAGCCTTTTTCTGTTGTTGATAGATTTTGTATAGGACATGATTCTGTACAATATATGTCAAATTCAGTGTAATCCAGCGACATGATCAAAAGATATAGCCATTCGTTCGAAAACTGCTCATCTCACCGAGTTGAAGCGTTTTTGAGTTGGAGTTGAAATAACTAATGAATTTCAATATGCTGGTTTTTGCTGTTGATATATGTTGTTTAGGACATGATTCTGCACAATATATCAAATTCATTGTAATCCAGCTATAAGTTCAAAAGATATAGCCATAGGGTCAAAAAGTACTTATCTCGCTGAGTTGAAGCTTTTTTTGTTTTTGAGTGGAAATGACTAATGAATTTCATCAAGCTGGTTTCTGCTGGTGAGATATGTTTTTTAGGACATGATTCTGCACAATATATGTCAAATTCAGTGTAATCCACCTACAAGTTCAAAAGATATAGCCATAAGGTCAAAGAGTGCTTATCTTCCCGAGGTTAAATCTTTTTTGAGTTGGAATGGAAATAACTAATGAATTTCATCATTCTGGTTTCTGCTGTTTATATATGTTGTTTCGGACATGATTAAGCACAATATATGTCAAATTTAGTGTAATCACATCACGGGTTCAAAAGATATAGCCATTCATTCAAAAAGTGCTTATCTTATCGGGTTGAAGCGTTTTTGATTAAGAGTGGAAATAACTAATGAATTTCACCAAGTTGGTTTTTGCTGTTGATATATGTTGTTTCGAACATGATTCTGCACAATACATGTCAAATTCTGTGTAATCCAGCTACAAGTTCAAAAGATATAGCCATAAGGTCAAAAAGTGCTTATCTTACAGATGTTAAATCTTTTTTGAGTTGGAGTGGAAATAACTAATCAATTTCATCATGCTGGTTTCTGCTGTTGATATATGTTGTTTAGGACAAGATTCTGCACAATATATGTCAAATTCAGTGTGATCCCATCACAGGTTCAAAAGATATATCCATTCGTTCAAAAAGTCTTCATCTCACTGAGTTGAAGCGTTTTTGATTAGGAGTGGAAAAAAAAAAAAGGATTTCATTAAGCTGGTTTCTGCTGTGGAAATATGTTGTTTCGGACATGATTCTGCACAAAATATGTCAAATTCAGTGTAATCCAGGTACAAATTCAAAAGATATAGCCATTCGTTCAAAAAGTTCCTATATCACTGACTTGAAGCGTTTTTGACTAGTAGTGGAAATAACTAATGAATTTCATTAATCTGGTTTCTGCTGTTGAAATATCTTGTTTAGTACAATATTCTGCAAAAAATGTGTCAAATTCAGTGTAATTCAGCGACAAAATCAAAAGATATAGCCATTCGTTCAAAAAGTGTTTATCTTATCGGGTTGAAATATGTTGTTTAGGACAAGATTTTGTACAATTTATGTAAAATTCATCGCAATCCAGGTAAATTTTCAAAAGATATAGCCATTCGTTCAAAAAGTGCTTATCTCACCGAGTTGAAGCGTTTTTGATTAGGAGTGGATATAACTAATGAATTTCATTAATCTGGTTTCTGTTGTTGAAATATGTTGTTTAGGACATGATTCTGCATAAAATATGTCAAATTCAGTGTAATTCAGCGACAAAATCAAAAGATATAGCCATTCGTTCAAAAAGTGTTTATCTTATCGGGTTGAAATATGTTGTTTAGGACAAGATTTTGTACAATTTATGTCAAATTCAGTGTAATCCAGGTACATTTTCAAAAGATATACCCATTCGTTAAAAAAGAGCTTTTCTCACCGAGTTGAAGCGTTATTGATTAGGCGTGGAAATAACTAATGAATTTCATTAATCTGGTTTCTGCTGTTGAAATATGTTGTTTAGGACATGATTCTGCACAATATATGTCAAATTCAGTGTAATCCAGCGACAAGATCAAAAGATATAGCCATTCGTTCAAAAACTGCTTATCTCACCGAGTTGAAGCGTTTTTTAGTTGGAGTGGAAATAACTAATGAATTTCAATATGCTGGTTTTTGCTGTTGATATATGTTGTTTAGGACACGATTTTGCACAATATATGTCAAATTTAGTGTTATCCAGCTACAAGTTAAAAAGATATATCTATAAGGTCAAAAACTGCATATCTTATCGAGTTAAATTGTTTTTGAGTTGGAGTGGAAATAACTAATGAATTTCATCAAGCTGGTCTCTGCTGTTGATATATGTTGTCTAGGACATGATTCTGCAGGATATATATCAATTTCAGTGTAATCCCATCACAAGTTAAAAACATATAGCCATTCAATCAAAAAGTCTTCATCTCACCGAGTTGAAGCGTTTTTAATTAGGAGTGAAAATAACTAATGAATTTCATCGAGCTGGTTTCTACTGTTGAAATATGTTGTTTAGGACATGATTCTGCAATATATATGTCAAATTCAGTGTAACCCAGCTACAGGATCAAAATTTATAGCCATTCGTTCAAAAAGTGCTTTTCTCACCGAGTTGAAGCGTTTTTGATTAGGAGTGGAAATAACTAATGAATTTCATCAAGCTGGTTTCTGCTGTTGAAATATGTTTTTTAGGACATGATTCTGCACAAAATATGTCAAATTCAGTGTAATCCCATCACAGGTTCAAAAGATATATCCATTCGTTCAAAAACTCTTCATCTCACTGAGTTGAAGCGTTTTTGATTAGGAGTGGAAAAAAAAAAAAGGATTTGATTAAGCTGGTTTCTGCTGTGGAAATATGTTGTTTCGGACATGATTCTGCACAAAATATGTCAAATTCAGTGTAATCCAGGTACAAATTCAAAAGATATAGCCATTCGTTCAAAAAGTTCTTATATCACTGACTTGAAGCGTTTTTGACTAGTAGTGGAAATAACTAATGAATTTCATTAATCTGGTTTCTGCTTTTGAAATATCTTGTTTAGTACAATATTCTGCACAAAATATGTCAAATTCAGTGTAATTCAGCGACAAAATCAAAAGATATAGCCATTCGTTCAAAAAGTGTTTATCTTATCGGGTTGAAATATGTTGTTTAGGACAAGATTTTGTACAATTTATGTAAAATTCATCGCAATCCAGGTAAATTTTCAAAAGATATAGCCATTCGTTCAAAAAGTGCTTATCTCACCGAGTTGAAGCGTTTTTGATTAGGAGTGGATATAACTAATGAATTTCATTAATCTGGTTTCTGTTGTTGAAATATGTTGTTTAGGACATGATTCTGCATAAAATATGTCAAATTCAGTGTAATTCAGCGACAAAATCAAAAGATATAGCCATTCGTTCAAAAAGTGTTTATCTTATCGGGTTGAAATATGTTGTCTAGGACATGATTCTGCACAATATATGTCAATTTCAGTGTAATCCCATCACATGTTAAAAACATATAGCCATTCAATCAAAAAGTCTTCATCTCACCGAGTTGAAGAGTTTTTAATTAGGAGTGAAAATAACTAATGAATTTCATCGAGCTGGTTTCTACTGTTGAAATATGTTGTTTAGGACATGATTCTGCAATATATATGTCAAATTCAGTGTAACCCAGCTACAGGATCAAAATTTATAGCCATTCGTTCAAAAAGTGCTTTTCTCACCGAGTTGAAGCGTTTTTGATTAGGAGTGGAAATAACTAATGAATTTCAATATGCTGGTTTTTGCTGTTGATATATGTTGTTTAGGACAAGATTCTGCACAATATATGTCAATATCAGTATAATCCAGCGACAAGATCAAAAGATATAACCATTCGTTCAAAAACTGCTGATCTCACCGAGTTGAAGCGTTTTTGAGTTGGAGTGGAAATAACTAATGAATTTCAATATGCTGGTTTTTGCTGTTGATATATGTGGTTTAGGACATGATTCTACACAATATATGTCAAATTCAGTGTAATCCAGCAACAAGTTCAGAAGATATAGCCATAAGGTCAAAAAGTAATTATCTTACCGAGTTAAATCGCTTTTGATTAGGAGTGGAAATAACTCATGAATTTCATCAAGCTGGTGTCTGCTGGTGATTTTTGTTTTTTAGAACATGATTCTGCAAAATACATGTCAAATTCAGTGTAATCCCATCACATGTTCAAAAGATATAGCCATTCGTTCAAAAAGTGTTTATCTTATCGTGTTGAGGCGTTTTTGATTAAGAGTGGAAATAACTAATGAATTTCATCAAGCTGTTTTCTACTGTTGAAATATGTTGTTTAGGACATGATTCTACAATATATATGTCAAATTCAGTGTAACCCAGCTACAGGATCAAAATATATAGCCATTCCTTCATAAAGTGCTTATCTCACCGAGTTGAACTATTTTTGATTAGGAGTGGAAATAACTAATGGATTTCATCAAGCTGGTTTTCGCTGTTGACATATGTTGTTTGGAACATGATTTTGCACAATATATGTCAAATTCAGTGTAATCCCATCACATGTTCAAAAGATATAGCCATTCGTTCAAAAAGTGTTTATCTTATCGAGTTGAAGCGTTTTTGATTCAGAGTGGAAATAACTAATGAATTTCACCAAGCTGGTTTCTGCTGTTCAAATATGTTGTTCAGTACATGATTCTGCACAATATATGTCAAATTCAATGTAATCCAGCCACAAGTTCAAAAAATATAGCCATTCGTTCAGAAAGTCCTTCTCTCACCGAGTTGAAGCGTTTTTGATTAGGAGTGGAAATAACTAATGGATTTCATCAAGCTGGTTTTTGACGTTGAAATATGTTATTTAGAACATGATTCTGCACAATTAATTTCAAATTCAGTGTAACCCAACTTCAACTTCAAAAGATATAGCCATTCGTTCAAAAAGTGCTTATCTCACCGAGTTGAAGCGTTTTTGATTAGGAGTGGAAATAACTACTGAATTTTCATCAGGTTGGTTTCTACTGTTGAAATATGTTGATTAGCACATTATTTTGCACAATATATGTCAACTTCAGTGTAATCCCATCACAGGTTCAAAAGATATAGCCATTCGATCAAAAAGTGTATATCTTATCGGGTTCAAGCATTTTTGATTAGGAATGGAAATAACTAATGAATTTCATCAAGCCGCTTTCTGCTGTTGAAATGTGTTGTTTAGGGCATAATTCTGCAAATATATTTCAAATTCAGTGTAATCCAGCTACAAGATCAAAAGATATAGCCATTCGTTCAAAAACTGCTTATCTCACCGAATTGAAGCGTTTTCGAGTTGGAGTGGAAATAACTAATGAATTTCAATATGCTGGTTTTTGCTGTTGATATATGTTGTTTAGGACATGATTCTGCACAATATATGTCAATATCAGTATAATCCAGCGACAAGATCAAAAGATATAGCCATAAGGTCAAAAAGTACTTATCTTACCGAGTTAAATCATTTTTGATTAGGAGTGGAAATAACTATTGAATTTCATCAAGCTGGTGTCTGCTGGTGATATATGTTGTATAGGACATGATTCTGCACAATATATGTTAAATTCAGTGTAATCCCATCACATGTTCAAAAGATATAGCCATTCGTTCAAAAAGTGTTTATCTTATCGGATTGAAGCGTTTTTGATTAAGAGTGGAAATAACTCATGAATTTCATCAAGCTGGTTTCTGCTGTTCAAATATGATGTTCAGTACATGATTCTGCAAAATTAATGTCAAATTCAGTGTAATCCAGCCGCAAGTTCAAAAGATATAGCCATTCGTTAAAAAAGTGCTTATCTCATCGAGTTAAATTGTTTTTGAGTTGGAGTGGAAATAACTGATGAATTTCATCAAGCTGGTTTCTGCTGTTGATATATGTTGTCTTGGACATGATTCTGCACGATATATGTCAATTTCAGTGTAATCCCATCACAGGTTAAAAACATATAGCCATTCGTTCAAAAAGTCTTCATCTCACCGAGTCGAAGCGTTTTTGATTAGGAGTGAAAATAACAAATGAATTTCATCAAGCTGGTTTTTATTGTTGGAATATGTTGTTTAGGACATTATCCTGCAATATATATGTCAAATTCAGTGAAACCCAGCTACAAGATCAAACTATATAGCCATTCGTTCAAAAAGTGCTTTTCTCACCGAGTTGAAGCGTTTTTGATTAGGAGTGGAAATATCTAATGAATTTCATCAAGCTGGTTTTTCGCCGTTGAAATATGTTGTTTGGAACATGATTTAGCACAATATATTTCAAATTCAGTGTAATCCAGCTACAAGTTCAAAAGATATAGCCATTTGTTCAAAAAGTGCTTATATCACAGAGTTGAAGCGTTTTTAATTTTGAGTGGAAATGACTAATGCATTTCATCAAGCTGGTTTTTGCTGTTGAAATATGTTGTTTAGGACATGATTCTGTACAATATATGTCAAATTCAGTGTAATCCAGCTATAAGTTCAAAACATATAGCCATAAGGTCAAAAAGTGCTTATCTCACTGAGTTGAAGCGTTTTTGATGTTGAGTGGAAATGACTAATGAATTTCATCAAGCTGGTTTCTGCTGTTAAGATATGTTGTTTAGGACATGATTCTGCACAATATATGTCAAATTCAGTGTAATCCAGCGTCAAGATCAAAAGATATAGCCATTCGTTCAAAAAGTCTTTGTCTCACCGACTTGAAGCGTATTTGATTGGGAGTGGAAATAACAAATGAATTTCATCAAGCTGGTTTCTGCCGTTGACAAATGTTGTTTAGGACATCATTCTGCACAATATATGTCAACTTCAGTGTAATCCCATCACAGGTTCAAAAGATATAGCCATTCGTTCAAAAAGGACTTATCTCACCGAGTTGAAGCGTTTTTGATTAGGAGTGGAAATAACTAATGAATTTCATCTACCTGGTTTCTGATGTTGAAATATGTTTTTTAGGACATGATTCTGCACAAAATATGTCAAATTCAGTGTAATCCCATCACATGTTCAAAAGATATAGCCATTCGTTCAAAAAGTGTTTTATCTTATCGGATTGAAGCGTTTTTGATTAAGAGTGGAAATAACTCATGAATTTCATCAAGCTGGTTTCTGCTGTTCAAATATGATGTTCAGTACATGATTCTGCAAAATTAATGTCAAATTCAGTGTAATTCAGCCGCAAGTTCAAAAGATATAGCCATTCGTTAAAAAAGTGCTTATCTCATCGAGTTAAATTGTTTTTGAGTTGGAGTGGAAATAACTGATGAATTTCATCAAGCTGGTTTCTGCTGTTGATATATGTTGTCTTGGACATGATTCTGCACGATATATGTCAATTTCAGTGTAATCCCATCACAGGTTAAAAACATATAGCCATTCGTTCAAAAAGTCTTCATCTCACCGAGTCGAAGCGTTTTTGATTAGGAGTGAAAATAACAAATGAATTTCATCAAGCTGGTTTTTATTGTTGGAATATGTTGTTTAGGACATGATTCTGCAATATATATGTCAAATTCAGTGAAACCCAGCTACAAGATCAAACTATATAGCCATTCGTTCAAAAAGTGCTTTTCTCACCGAGTTGAAGCGTTTTTGATTAGGAGTGGAAATATCTAATGAATTTCATCAAGCTGGTTTTTCGCCGTTGAAATATGTTGTTTAGGAAAAGATTTTGTACACTATATGTCAAATTCAGTGTAATCCAGCTACAAGTTCAAAAGATATAGCCATTTGTTCAAAAAGTGCTTATATCACAGAGTTGAAGCGTTTTTAATTTTGAGTGGAAATGACTAATGCATTTCATCAAGCTGGTTTTTGCTGTTGAAATATGTTGTTTAGGACATGATTCTGTACAATATATGTCAAATTCAGTGTAATCCAGCTATAAGTTCAAAACATATAGCCATAAGGTCAAAAAGTGCTTATCTCACTGAGTTGAAGCGTTTTTGATGTTGAGTGGAAATGACTAATGAATTTCATCAAGCTGGTTTCTGCTGTTAAGATATGTTGTTTAGGACATGATTCTGCACAATATATGTCAAATTCAGTGTAATCCAGCGTCAAGATCAAAAGATATAGCCATTCGTTCAAAAAGTCTTTGTCTCACCGACTTGAAGCGTATTTGATTGGGAGTGGAAATAACAAATGAATTTCATCAAGCTGGTTTCTGCCGTTGACAAATGTTGTTTAGGACATCATTCTGCACAATATATGTCAACTTCAGTGTAATCCCATCACAGGTTCAAAAGATATAGCCATTCGTTCAAAAAGGACTTATCTCACCGAGTTGAAGCGTTTTTGATTAGGAGTGGAAATAACTAATGAATTTCATCTACCTGGTTTCTGATGTTGAAATATGTTTTTTAGGACATGATTCTGCACAAAATATGTCAAATTCAGTGTAATCCCATCACATGTTCAAAAGATATAGCCATTCGTTCAAAAAGTGTTTTATCTTATCGGATTGAAGCGTTTTTGATTAAGAGTGGAAATAACTCATGAATTTCATCAAGCTGGTTTCTGCTGTTCAAATATGATGTTCAGTACATGATTCTGCAAAATTAATGTCAAATTCAGTGTAATTCAGCCGCAAGTTCAAAAGATATAGCCATTCGTTAAAAAAGTGCTTATCTCATCGAGTTAAATTGTTTTTGAGTTGGAGTGGAAATAACTGATGAATTTCATCAAGCTGGTTTCTGCTGTTGATATATGTTGTCTTGGACATGATTCTGCACGATATATGTCAATTTCAGTGTAATCCCATCACAGGTTAAAAACATATAGCCATTCGTTCAAAAAGTCTTCATCTCACCGAGTCGAAGCGTTTTTGATTAGGAGTGAAAATAACAAATGAATTTCATCAAGCTGGTTTTTATTGTTGGAATATGTTGTTTAGGACATGATTCTGCAATATATATGTCAAATTCAGTGAAACCCAGCTACAAGATCAAACTATATAGCCATTCGTTCAAAAAGTGCTTTTCTCACCGAGTTGAAGCGTTTTTGATTAGGAGTGGAAATATCTAATGAATTTCATCAAGCTGGTTTTTCGCCGTTGAAATATGTTGTTTGGAACATGATTTAGCACAATATATTTCAAATTCAGTGTAATCCAGCTACAAGTTCAAAAGATATAGCCATTTGTTCAAAAAGTGCTTATATCACAGAGTTGAAGCGTTTTTGATTTTGAGTGGAAATGACTAATGAATTTCATCAAGCTGGTTTTTGCTGTTGAAATATGTTGTTTAGGACATGATTCTGTACAATATATGTCAAATTCAGTGTAATCCAGCTATAAGTTCAAAACATATAGCCATAAGGTCAAAAAGTGCTTATCTCACTGAGTTGAAGCGTTTTTGATGTTGAGTGGAAATGACTAATGAATTTCATCAAGCTGGTTTCTGCTGTTAAGATATGTTGTTTAGGACATGATTCTGCACAATATATGTCAAATTCAGTGTAATCCAGCGTCAAGATCAAAAGATATAGCCATTCGTTCAAAAAGTCTTTGTCTCACCGACTTGAAGCGTATTTGATTGGGAGTGGAAATAACAAATGAATTTCATCAAGCTGGTTTCTGCCGTTGACAAATGTTGTTTAGGACATCATTCTGCACAATATATGTCAACTTCAGTGTAATCCCATCACAGGTTCAAAAGATATAGCCATTCGTTCAAAAAGGACTTATCTCACCGAGTTGAAGCGTTTTGATTAGGAGTGGAAATAACTAATGAATTTCATCTACCTGGTTTCTGATGTTGAAATATGTTTTTTAGGACATGATTCTGCACAAAATATGTCAAATTCAGTGTAATCCCATCACATGTTCAAAAGATATAGCCATTCGTTCAAAAAGTGTTTTATCTTATCGGATTGAAGCGTTTTTGATTAAGAGTGGAAATAACTCATGAATTTCATCAAGCTGGTTTCTGCTGTTCAAATATGATGTTCAGTACATGATTCTGCAAAATTAATGTCAAATTCAGTGTAATTCAGCCGCAAGTTCAAAAGATATAGCCATTCGTTAAAAAAGTGCTTATCTCATCGAGTTAAATTGTTTTTGAGTTGGAGTGGAAATAACTGATGAATTTCATCAAGCTGGTTTCTGCTGTTGATATATGTTGTCTTGGACATGATTCTGCACGATATATGTCAATTTCAGTGTAATCCCATCACAGGTTAAAAACATATAGCCATTCGTTCAAAAAGTCTTCATCTCACCGAGTCGAAGCGTTTTTGATTAGGAGTGAAAATAACAAATGAATTTCATCAAGCTGGTTTTTATTGTTGGAATATGTTGTTTAGGACATGATTCTGCAATATATATGTCAAATTCAGTGAAACCCAGCTACAAGATCAAACTATATAGCCATTCGTTCAAAAAGTGCTTTTCTCACCGAGTTGAAGCGTTTTTGATTAGGAGTGGAAATATCTAATGAATTTCATCAAGCTGGTTTTTCGCCGTTGAAATATGTTGTTTGGAACATGATTTAGCACAATATATTTCAAATTCAGTGTAATCCAGCTACAAGTTCAAAAGATATAGCCATTTGTTCAAAAAGTGCTTATATCACAGAGTTGAAGCGTTTTTGATTTTGAGTGGAAATTACTAATGAATTTCATCAAGCTGGTTTTTGCTGTTGAAATATGTTGTTTAGGACATGATTCTGTACAATATATGTCAAATTCAGTGTAATCCAGCTATAAGTTCAAAACATATAGCCATTCGTTCAAAAAGTCTTTGTCTCACCGACTTGAAGCGTATTTGATTGGGAGTGGAAATAACAAATGAATTTCATCAAGCTGGTTTCTGCCGTTGACAAATGTTGTTTAGGACATCATTCTGCACAATATATGTCAACTTCAGTGTAATCCCATCACAGGTTCAAAAGATATAGCCATTCGTTCAAAAAGGACTTATCTCACCGAGTTGAAGCGTTTTTGATTAGGAGTGGAAATAACTAATCAATTTCATCAAGCTGGTTTCTGTTGTTGAAATATGTTGTATAGGACATGATTCAGCACAAAAAATGTAAAATTCAGGGTAATCCAGCTACAAGTTCAAAAGATACAACCATTAGTTCAAAAACTGCTTATCTCACCGAGTTGAAGCGTTTTTGATTAGGAGTGGAAATAACTAATGAATTTCATCAATTTGGTTTCTACTGTTGAAATATGTTGTTTAGGACATGATTCTGCACAATATATGTCAAATTCTATGTAATCCCATCCAAGGTTCAAAAGATATAGCCATTCGTTCAAAAAGTTCTTATCTCATCGAGTTGAAGCGTTTTTGATTAAGAGAGGAAATAACTATTGAATTTCAACAAGCCTTTTTCTGCTGTTGATAGATGTTGTATAGGACATGATTCTGTACAATATATGTCAAATTCAGTGTAATCCAGCGACAAGATCAAAAGATATAGCCATTCGTTCGAAAACTGCTCATATCACCGAGTTGAAGCGTTTTTGAGTTGGAGTTGAAATAACTAATGAATTTCAATATGCTGGTTTTTGCTGTTGATATATGTTGTTTAGGACATGATTCTGCACAATATATGTCAAATTCAGTGTAATCCAGCTACAAGTTCAAAAGATATAGCCATAAGGTCAAAAAGTGCTTATCTTACAGAGGTTAAATCTTTTTTGAGTTGGAGTGGAAATAACTAATGAATTTCATCAAGCTGGTTTCTGCTGTTGATATATGTTGTTTAGGACATGATTCTGCACAATATATATCAAATTTAGAGTAATCCCATCACAGTTTCAAAAGATATAGCCATTCCTTCTAAAAGTGCTTGTCTTATCGGGTTTAATCATTTTTGATTAAGAGTGGAAATAACTGATGAATTTCACCAAGTTGGTTTTTGCTGTTGATATATGTTGTTTAGAACATGATTCTGCACAATACATGTCAAATTCTGTGTAATCCAGCTACAAGTTCAAAAGATATAGCCATAAGGTCAAAAAGTGCTTATCTTACAGAGGTTAAATCTTTTTTGAGTTGGAGTGGAAATAACTAATGAATTTCATCAAGCTGGTTTCTGCTGTTGATATATGTTGTTTAACGAGTTGAAGCGTTATTGATTAGGAGTGGAAATAACTAATGAATTTCATTAATCTGGTTTCTGCTGTTGAAATATGTTGTTTAGGACAATATTCTGCACAAAATATGTCAAATTCAGTGTAATTCAGCGACAAGATCAAAAGATATAGCCATTCTTTCAAAAAGTGTTTATCTTATCGGGTTGAAATATGTTGTTTAGGACAAGATTTTGTACAATTTATGTAAAATTCAGTGCAATCCAGGTACATTTTCAAAAGATATAGCCGTTCGTTAAAAAAGTTCTTTTCTCACCGAGTTGAAGCGTTATTGATTAGGAGTGGAAATAACTAATGAATTTCATCAATCTGGTTTCTGCTGTTGAAATATGTTGTTTAGGACATGATTTTGCACTAAATATTTCAAATTCAGTGTGATCCAGCGACAAGATCAAAAGATATAGCCATTCGTGCAAAAAGTGCTTATCTCACGGAGTTGAAGCGTTTTTGATTTGGAGTGGAAATAACTAATGAATTCCATCAAGCTGGTTTTTGCTGTTGATATATGTTGTTTAGGACATGATTCTGAACAATATATGTCAAATTCAGTGTGATCCCGTCACATGTTCAAAAGATATAGCCATTCGTTCAAAAAGTGCTTATCTCACCGAGTTGAAGCGTTTTTGAGTTGGAGTGGAAATAACTAATGAATTTCAATATGCTGGTTTTTGCTGTTGATATATGTTGTTTAGGACATGATTCTGCACAATATATGTCAATATCAGTATAATCCAGCGACAAGATCAAAAGATATAGCCATAAGGTCAAAAATCACTTATCTTACCGAGTTAAATCGCTTTTGATTAGGAGTGGAAATAACTGATGAATTTCATCAAGCTGGTTTCTGCTGTTGATATTTGTTGTCTTGGACATGATTCTGCACGATATATGTCAATTTCAGTGTAATCCCATCACAGGTTCAAAACATATAGCCATTCGTTCAAAAAGTCTTCATCTAACCGAGTCGAAGCGTTTTTGATAAGGAGTGAAAATAACTAATGAATTTCATCAAGCTGGTTTCTGCTGTTGAAATATGTTGTTTAGGACATGATTCTACACCAAATATGTCAAATTCAGTGTAATCCAGCGTCAAGATCAAAAGATATAGCCATTCGTTCAAAAAGTGTTTATCTCACCGAGTTGAAGCGTTTTTGATTAGGAGTGGAAATAACTAATGAATTTCATCAAGCTGGTTTCTGCCGTTGAAATATGTTGTTTAGGACATGATTCTGCACAATATATGTCAAATTCAGTGTGATCCCATGACATGTTCAAAAGATATAGCCATTGGTTCAAAAAGGACTTATCTCACCAAGTTGAACCGTTTTTGATTAGGATTGGAAATATCTAACGGATTTCATCAAGCTGGTTTCTGCTGTTGAAATATGTTTTTTAGGACATGATTTTGAACTAAATATTTCAAATTCAGTGTAATCCAGCGACAAGATCAAAAGATATAGCCATTCGTGCAAAAAGTGCTTATCTCACTGAGTTGAAGCTTTTTTGATTTGGAGTGGAAATAACTAATGAATTCCATCAAACTGGTTTCTGCTGTTGATATATGTTGTTTTCAGGACATGATTCTGCACAATATATGTCAAATTCAGTGTAATCCAGCGACAAGATCAAAAGATATAGCCATTCGTTCAAAAACTGCTTATCTCACCGAGTTGAAGCGTTTTTGAGTTGGAGTGGAAATAACTAATGAATTTCAATATGCTGGTTATTGCTGTTTATATATGTTGTTTAGGACATGATTCTACACAATATATGTCAAATTCAGTGTAATCCAGCGACAAGATCAAAAGATATAGCCATTCGTTCAAAAACTGCTTATCTCACCGAGTTGAAGCGTTTTTGAGTTGGAGTGGAAATAACTAATGAATTTCAATATGCTGGTTATTGCTGTTTATATATGTTGTTTAGGACATGATTCTACACAATATATGTCAAATTCAGTGTAATCCAGCTACAAGTTCAAAAGATATAGCCATAAGGTCAAAAAGTAATTATCTTACCGAGTTAAATCGCTTTTGATTAGGAGTGGAAATAACACATGAATTTCATCAAGCTGGTGTCTGCTGGTGATATATGTTGTTTAGAACATGATTTTGCACAATATATGTCAAATTCAGTGTAATCCCATCACATGTTCAAAAGATATAGCCATTCGTTCAAAAAGTGTTTATCTTATCGTGTCACGATGTGCTGGGGCGGACTCGAGCAGGGAACCACACTTCGGGGCAGAGATGGGTGGAAAGCGCTTTTATTTGGTTGAAGTTGCAGAACTGGATGCGAACGTGACGGGTTGCAGACTGGACGGGTTGCAGACTGGACTGGACGGGTTGCAGACCGGACTGGATGGGACGAGTTGCAGACTGGACAAGACGAGTTGCAGACTGGACAAGACGAGTTGCAGACTGAACGGCAGAGGCTGGGCCTCAACAGTACGGGTTGCGGGAGGGAACAGAGGTCACGCCGGCCGTCTGGGCCCGGCCGTGACTCGGGAAGGGAACAGAGGTCACGCCGGCCGTGACTCGGGAAGGGAACAGAGGTCAGGACGGCCGTCTGGTCCCGGCCATGACTCGGGAAGGGAACAGAGGTCAGGACGGCCGTCTGGGCCCGGCCGTGACTCGGGAAGGGAACAGAGGTTACGACGGCCGTCTGGGCCCGGCCGTGACTCGGGAAGGGAACAGAGGTCACGACGGCCGTCTGGGCCCGGCCGTGACTCGGGAAGGGAACAGAGGTCACGCCGGCCGTCTGGGCCCGGCCGTGACTCGGGAAGGGAACAGAGGTCACGCCGGCCGTCTGGGCCCGGCCGTGACTCGGGAAGGGAACAGAGGTCACGCCGGCCGTCTGGGCCCGGCCGTGACTCGGGAAGGGAACAGAGGTCACGTCGGCCGTCTGGGCCCGGCCGTGACTCGGGAAGGGAAAGGAGGTCACACCTGGGGTCCGGTCATAGCAGGGGTGAGGTCCGGGTTGGCAGGGGTGAGGTCCAGGTCGTGGCAGGGTCCCACAGTAGTTCATGAAGACCACAATCCCCCGGCGCCAGGCAGAGAGTGCCGCTGCCCTTTATAGGGATCTCAATTAGCGGCACAGATTACAACGGGGATCAGCTGTGAACCCTGACATATCGGGTTGAAGCGTTTTTGATTAAGAGTGGAAATAACTAATGAATTTCACCAAGCTGGTTTCTGCTGTTTATATATATTGTTCAGTACATGATTCTGCACAATATATGTCAAATTCAGTGTAATCCAGCTACAAGTTCAAAAGATATAGCCATTCGTGAAAAAAGTGCTTATCTCACCGAGGTGAAGCGTTTTTGATTAGGAGTGATATAACTAATGAATTTCATCAAGTTGGTTTCTACTGTTGAAATATGTTGATAAGGACATGATTCTGCACAATATATGTCAACTTCAGTGTAATCCCATCACAGGTTAAAAACATATAGTAATTCGTTCAAAAAGTGTATATCTTATCGGGTTGAAGCGTTTTTGATTATGAATGGAAATAACTAATGGATTTCATCAAGCTGGTTTTTGCCGTTGAAATATATTGTTTGGAACATGATTTTGCACAATATATGTAAAATTCAGTGGAATCCAGCTACAAGATCAAAAGATATAGCCATTCGTTCAAAAAGTGCTTATCTTACCGAGTTGAAGCGTTTTTGATTAGGAGTAGAAATAACTAATGAATTTCATGAAGCTGGTTTCTGCTGTTGAAATATGTTTTTTAGGACATGATTCTGCACAAAATATGTCAAATTCAGTGTAATTCCATCACAGGTTCAAAAGATAGAGGCCATTCGTTCCATAAGTGTTTATCTTATCGGGTTGAAGCGTTTTTGATTAAGAGAGGAAATAACTATTGAATTTCATCAAGCTGGTTTCTGCTGTTGAAATATGTTGTTTAGGACATGATTCTACACCAAATATGTCAAATTCAGTGTAATCCAGCGTCAAGATCAAAAGATATACCCTTTCGTTCAAAAACTGCTTATCTCACGGAGATGAAGCGTTTTTGATTAGGAGTGGAAATAACGAATGAATTTCATCAAGCTGGTTTCTGCTATTGAAATATGTTGTTTAGGACATGATTCTGCACAATATATGTCAAATTCAGTGGGATCCCATTACAGGTTCAAAACATATAGCCATTGGTTCAAAAAGGAATAATCTCACCGAGTTGAAGCGTTTTTGATTAGGAGTGGAAAAAACTAATGGATTTCATCAAGCTGGTTTCTGCTGTTGAAATATGTTGTTTAAGACATGATTCTGCACTAAATATGTCAAATTCAGTGTAATCCAGCGACAAGATCAAAATATATAGCCATTCGTTCAAAAAGTGCTTTTCTCACCGAGTTGAAGCGTTTTTGATTAGGAGTGGAAATAACTAATGGATTTCATCAAGCTGGTTTTTGCCGTTGAAATATGTTGTTTGGAACATGATTTTGCACAATATATTTCAAATTCAGTGTAATCCAGCTACAAGTTCAAAAGATATAGCCATTCGTTCAAAAAGTGCTTATCTCACCGAGTTGAAGCGTTTTTGATTTTGAGTGGAAATGACTAATGAATTTCATCTAGCTGGTTTCTGATTTTGAAATATGTTTTTTAGGACATGATTCTGCACGATATATGTCAAATTCAGTGTAATCCCATCACAGGTTCAAAAGATATAGCCATTCGTTCAAAAAGTGTTTATCTTATCGGGTTGAAGCGTTTTTGATTAGGAGTGGAGATAACTAATGAATTTCATCAAGCTGGTTTCTGCTGTTGAAATATGTTTTTTAGGACATGATTCTACGCAAAATATGTCAAATTCAGTGTAATCCACCGTCAAGATCAAAAGATGGAGCCTTTCGTTCAAAAAGTGCTTATCTCACGAGGTTGAAGCGTTTTTGATTAGGAGTGGAAATAACTAATCAATTTCATCAAGCTGGTTTCTGTTGTTGAAATATTTTGTATAGGACATGATTCAGCACAAAAAATGTAAAATTCAGGGTAATCCAGCTACAAGTTCAAAAGATACAGCCATTAGTTCAAAAAGTGCTTATCTCACCGAGTTGAAGCGTTTTTGATTAGGAGTGGAAATAACTAATGAATTTCATCAAGTTGGTTTCTACTGTTGAAATATGTTGTTTAGGACAATATTCTGCACAAAATATGTCAAATTCAGTGTAATTCAGCGACAAGATCAAAAGATATAGCCATTCTTTCAAAAAGTGTTTATCTCATCGGGTTGAAATATGTTGTTTAGGACAAGATTTTGTACAATTTATGTAAAATTCAGTGCAATCCAGGTACATTTTCAAAAGATATAGCCGTTCGTTAAAAAAGTTCTTTTCTCACCGAGTTGAAGCGTTATTGATTAGGAGTGGAAATAACTAATGAATTTCATCAATCTGGTTTCTGCTGTTGAAATATGTTGTTTAGGACATGATTTTGCACTAAATATTTCAAATTCAGTGTGATCCAGCGACAAGATCAAAAGATATAGCCATTCGTGCAAAAAGTGCTTATCTCACGGAGTTGAAGCGTTTTTGATTTGGAGTGGAAATAACTAATGAATTCCATCAAGCTGGTTTTTGCTGTTGATATATGTTGTTTAGGACATGATTCTGAACAATATATGTCAAATTCAGTGTGATCCCGTCACATGTTCAAAAGATATAGCCATTCGTTCAAAAAGTGCTTATCTCACCGAGTTGAAGCGTTTTTGAGTTGGAGTGGAAATAACTAATGAATTTCAATATGCTGGTTTTTGCTGTTGATATATGTTGTTTAGGACATGATTCTGCACAATATATGTCAATATCAGTATAATCCAGCGACAAGATCAAAAGATATAGCCATAAGGTCAAAAATCACTTATCTTACCGAGTTAAATCGCTTTTGATTAGGAGTGGAAATAACTAATGAATTCCATCAAGCTGGTGTCTGCTGGTGATATATGTTGTTTAGGACATGATTCTGCACAATATATGTTAAATTCAGTGTAATCCCATCACATGTTCAAAAGATATAGCCATTCGTTCAAAAAGTGTTTATCTTATCGGATTGAAGCGTTTTTGATTAAGAGTGGAAATAACTCATGAATTTCATCAAGCTGGTTTCTGCTGTTCAAATATGATGTTCAGTACATGATTCTGCACAATTAATGTCAAATTCAGTGTAATCCGGCGGCAAGTTCAAAAGATATAGCCATTCGTTAAAAAAGTGCTTATCTTATCGAGTTAAATTGTTTTTGAGTTGGAGTGGAAATAACTGATGAATTTCATCAAGCTGGTTTCTGCTGTTGATATTTGTTGTCTTGGACATGATTCTGCACGATATATGTCAATTTCAGTGTAATCCCATCACAGGTTCAAAACATATAGCCATTCGTTCAAAAAGTCTTCATCTAACCGAGTCGAAGCGTTTTTGATTAGGAGTGAAAATAACTAATGAATTTCATCAAGCTGGTTTCTGCTGTTGAAATATGTTGTTTAGGACATGATTCTACACCAAATATGTCAAATTCAGTGTAATCCAGCGTCAAGATCAAAAGATATAGCCATTGGTTCAAAAAGGACTTATCTCACCAAGTTGAACCGTTTTTGATTAGGATTGGAAATATCTAACGGATTTCATCAAGCTGGTTTCTGCTGTTGAAATATGTTTTTTAGGACATGATTTTGAACTAAATATTTCAAATTCAGTGTAATCCAGCGACAAGATCAAAAGATATAGCCATTCGTGCAAAAAGTGCTTATCTCACTGAGTTGAAGCTTTTTTGATTTGGAGTGGAAATAACTAATGAATTCCATCAAACTGGTTTCTGCTGTTGATATATGTTGTTTTCAGGACATGATTCTGCACAATATATGTCAAATTCAGTGTAATCCAGCGACAAGATCAAAAGATATAGCCATTCGTTCAAAAACTGCTTATCTCACCGAGTTGAAGCGTTTTTGAGTTGGAGTGGAAATAACTAATGAATTTCAATATGCTGGTTATTGCTGTTTATATATGTTGTTTAGGACATGATTCTACACAATATATGTCAAATTCAGTGTAATCCAGCTACAAGTTCAAAAGATATAGCCATAAGGTCAAAAAGTAATTATCTTACCGAGTTAAATCGCTTTTGATTAGGAGTGGAAATAACACATGAATTTCATCAAGCTGGTGTCTGCTGGTGATATATGTTGTTTAGAACATGATTTTGCACAATATATGTCAAATTCAGTGTAATCCCATCACATGTTCAAAAGATATAGCCATTCGTTCAAAAAGTGTTTATCTTATCGTGTCACGATGTGCTGGGGCGGACTCGAGCAGGGAACCACACTTCGGGGCAGAGATGGGTGGAAAGCGCTTTTATTTGGTTGAAGTTGCAGAACTGGATGCGAACGTGACGGGTTGCAGACTGGACGGGTTGCAGACTGGACTGGACGGGTTGCAGACCGGACTGGATGGGACGAGTTGCAGACTGGACAAGACGAGTTGCAGACTGGACAAGACGAGTTGCAGACTGAACGGCAGAGGCTGGGCCTCAACAGTACGGGTTGCGGGAGGGAACAGAGGTCACGCCGGCCGTCTGGGCCCGGCCGTGACTCGGGAAGGGAACAGAGGTCACGCCGGCCGTGACTCGGGAAGGGAACAGAGGTCAGGACGGCCGTCTGGTCCCGGCCATGACTCGGGAAGGGAACAGAGGTCAGGACGGCCGTCTGGGCCCGGCCGTGACTCGGGAAGGGAACAGAGGTTACGCCGGCCGTCTGGGCCCGGCCGTGACTCGGGAAGGGAACAGAGGTCACGACGGCCGTCTGGGCCCGGCCGTGACTCGGGAAGGGAACAGAGGTCACGCCGGCCGTCTGGGCCCGGCCGTGACTCGGGAAGGGAACAGAGGTCACGCCGGCCATCTGGGCCCGGCCGTGACTCGGGAAGGGAACAGAGGTCACGCCGGCCGTCTGGGCCCGGCCGTGACTCGGGAAGGGAACAGAGGTCACGTCGGCCGTCTGGGCCCGGCCGTGACTCGGGAAGGGAAAGGAGGTCACACCTGGGGTCCGGTCATAGCAGGGGTGAGGTCCGGGTTGGCAGGGGTGAGGTCCAGGTCGTGGCAGGGTCCCACAGTAGTTCATGAAGACCACAATCCCCCGGCGCCAGGCAGAGAGTGCCGCTGCCCTTTATAGGGATCTCAATTAGCGGCACAGATTACAACGGGGATCAGCTGTGAACCCTGACATATCGGGTTGAAGCGTTTTTGATTAAGAGTGGAAATAACTAATGAATTTCACCAAGCTGGTTTCTGCTGTTTATATATATTGTTCAGTACATGATTCTGCACAATATATGTCAAATTCAGTGTAATCCAGCTACAAGTTCAAAAGATATAGCCATTCGTGAAAAAAGTGCTTATCTCACCGAGGTGAAGCGTTTTTGATTAGGAGTGATATAACTAATGAATTTCATCAAGTTGGTTTCTACTGTTGAAATATGTTGATTAGGACATGATTCTGCACAATATATGTCAACTTCAGTGTAATCCCATCACAGGTTAAAAACATATAGTAATTCGTTCAAAAAGTGTATATCTTATCGGGTTGAAGCGTTTTTGATTATGAATGGAAATAACTAATGGATTTCATCAAGCTGGTTTTTGCCGTTGAAATATATTGTTTGGAACATGATTTTGCACAATATATGTAAAATTCAGTGGAATCCAGCTACAAGATCAAAAGATATAGCCATTCGTTCAAAAAGTGCTTATCTTACCGAGTTGAAGCGTTTTTGATTAGGAGTAGAAATAACTAATGAATTTCATGAAGCTGGTTTCTGCTGTTGAAATATGTTTTTTAGGACATGATTCTGCACAAAATATGTCAAATTCAGTGTAATTCCATCACAGGTTCAAAAGATAGAGGCCATTCGTTCCATAAGTGTTTATCTTATCGGGTTGAAGCGTTTTTGATTAAGAGAGGAAATAACTATTGAATTTCATCAAGCTGGTTTCTGCTGTTGAAATATGTTGTTTAGGACATGATTCTACACCAAATATGTCAAATTCAGTGTAATCCAGCGTCAAGATCAAAAGATATACCCTTTCGTTCAAAAACTGCTTATCTCACGGAGATGAAGCGTTTTTGATTAGGAGTGGAAATAACGAATGAATTTCATCAAGCTGGTTTCTGCTATTGAAATATGTTGTTTAGGACATGATTCTGCACAATATATGTCAAATTCAGTGGGATCCCATTACAGGTTCAAAACATATAGCCATTGGTTCAAAAAGGAATAATCTCACCGAGTTGAAGCGTTTTTGATTAGGAGTGGAAAAAACTAATGGATTTCATCAAGCTGGTTTCTGCTGTTGAAATATGTTGTTTAAGACATGATTCTGCACTAAATATGTCAAATTCAGTGTAATCCAGCGACAAGATCAAAATATATAGCCATTCGTTCAAAAAGTGCTTTTCTCACCGAGTTGAAGCGTTTTTGATTAGGAGTGGAAATAACTAATGGATTTCATCAAGCTGGTTTTTGCCGTTGAAATATGTTGTTTGGAACATGATTTTGCACAATATATTTCAAATTCAGTGTAATCCAGCTACAAGTTCAAAAGATATAGCCATTCGTTCAAAAAGTGCTTATCTCACCGAGTTGAAGCGTTTTTGATTTTGAGTGGAAATGACTAATGAATTTCATCTAGCTGGTTTCTGATTTTGAAATATGTTTTTTAGGACATGATTCTGCACGATATATGTCAAATTCAGTGTAATCCCATCACAGGTTCAAAAGATATAGCCATTCGTTCAAAAAGTGTTTATCTTATCGGGTTGAAGCGTTTTTGATTAGGAGTGGAGATAACTAATGAATTTCATCAAGCTGGTTTCTGCTGTTGAAATATGTTTTTTAGGACATGATTCTACGCAAAATATGTCAAATTCAGTGTAATCCACCGTCAAGATCAAAAGATGGAGCCTTTCGTTCAAAAAGTGCTTATCTCACGAGGTTGAAGCGTTTTTGATTAGGAGTGGAAATAACTAATCAATTTCATCAAGCTGGTTTCTGTTGTTGAAATATTTTGTATAGGACATGATTCAGCACAAAAAATGTAAAATTCAGGGTAATCCAGCCACAAGTTCAAAAGATACAGCCATTAGTTCAAAAAGTGCTTATCTCACCGAGTTGAAGCGTTTTTGATTAGGAGTGGAAATAACTAATGAATTTCATCAAGTTGGTTTCTACTGTTGAAATATGTTGTTTAGGACAATATTCTGCACAAAATATGTCAAATTCAGTGTAATTCAGCGACAAGATCAAAAGATATAGCCATTCTTTCAAAAAGTGTTTATCTCATCGGGTTGAAATATGTTGTTTAGGACAAGATTTTGTACAATTTATGTAAAATTCAGTGCAATCCAGGTACATTTTCAAAAGATATAGCCGTTCGTTAAAAAAGTTCTTTTCTCACCGAGTTGAAGCGTTATTGATTAGGAGTGGAAATAACTAATGAATTTCATCAATCTGGTTTCTGCTGTTGAAATATGTTGTTTAGGACATGATTTTGCACTAAATATTTCAAATTCAGTGTGATCCAGCGACAAGATCAAAAGATATAGCCATTCGTGCAAAAAGTGCTTATCTCACGGAGTTGAAGCGTTTTTGATTTGGAGTGGAAATAACTAATGAATTCCATCAAGCTGGTTTTTGCTGTTGATATATGTTGTTTAGGACATGATTCTGAACAATATATGTCAAATTCAGTGTGATCCCGTCACATGTTCAAAAGATATAGCCATTCGTTCAAAAAGTGCTTATCTCACCGAGTTGAAGCGTTTTTGAGTTGGAGTGGAAATAACTAATGAATTTCAATATGCTGGTTTTTGCTGTTGATATATGTTGTTTAGGACATGATTCTGCACAATATATGTCAATATCAGTATAATCCAGCGACAAGATCAAAAGATATAGCCATAAGGTCAAAAATCACTTATCTTACCGAGTTAAATCGCTTTTGATTAGGAGTGGAAATAACTAATGAATTCCATCAAGCTGGTGTCTGCTGGTGATATATGTTGTTTAGGACATGATTCTGCACAATATATGTTAAATTCAGTGTAATCCCATCACATGTTCAAAAGATATAGCCATTCGTTCAAAAAGTGTTTATCTTATCGGATTGAAGCGTTTTTGATTAAGAGTGGAAATAACTCATGAATTTCATCAAGCTGGTTTCTGCTGTTCAAATATGATGTTCAGTACATGATTCTGCACAATTAATGTCAAATTCAGTGTAATCCGGCGGCAAGTTCAAAAGATATAGCCATTCGTTAAAAAAGTGCTTATCTTATCGAGTTAAATTGTTTTTGAGTTGGAGTGGAAATAACTGATGAATTTCATCAAGCTGGTTTCTGCTGTTGATATTTGTTGTCTTGGACATGATTCTGCACGATATATGTCAATTTCAGTGTAATCCCATCACAGGTTCAAAACATATAGCCATTCGTTCAAAAAGTCTTCATCTAACCGAGTCGAAGCGTTTTTGATTAGGAGTGAAAATAACTAATGAATTTCATCAAGCTGGTTTCTGCTGTTGAAATATGTTGTTTAGGACATGATTCTACACCAAATATGTCAAATTCAGTGTAATCCAGCGTCAAGATCAAAAGATATAGCCATTCGTTCAAAAAGTGTTTATCTCACCGAGTTGAAGCGTTTTTGATTAGGAGTGGAAATAACTAATGAATTTCATCAAGCTGGTTTCTGCCGTTGAAATATGTTGTTTAGGACATGATTCTGCACAATATATGTCAAATTCAGTGTGATCCCATGACATGTTCAAAAGATATAGCCATTGGTTCAAAAAGGACTTATCTCACCAAGTTGAACCGTTTTTGATTAGGATTGGAAATATCTAACGGATTTCATCAAGCTGGTTTCTGCTGTTGAAATATGTTTTTTAGGACATGATTTTGAACTAAATATTTCAAATTCAGTGTAATCCAGCGACAAGATCAAAAGATATAGCCATTCGTGCAAAAAGTGCTTATCTCACTGAGTTGAAGCTTTTTTGATTTGGAGTGGAAATAACTAATGAATTCCATCAAACTGGTTTCTGCTGTTGATATATGTTGTTTTCAGGACATGATTCTGCACAATATATGTCAAATTCAGTGTAATCCAGCGACAAGATCAAAAGATATAGCCATTCGTTCAAAAACTGCTTATCTCACCGAGTTGAAGCGTTTTTGAGTTGGAGTGGAAATAACTAATGAATTTCAATATGCTGGTTATTGCTGTTTATATATGTTGTTTAGGACATGATTCTACACAATATATGTCAAATTCAGTGTAATCCAGCTACAAGTTCAAAAGATATAGCCATAAGGTCAAAAAGTAATTATCTTACCGAGTTAAATCGCTTTTGATTAGGAGTGGAAATAACACATGAATTTCATCAAGCTGGTGTCTGCTGGTGATATATGTTGTTTAGAACATGATTTTGCACAATATATGTCAAATTCAGTGTAATCCCATCACATGTTCAAAAGATATAGCCATTCGTTCAAAAAGTGTTTATCTTATCGTGTCACGATGTGCTGGGGCGGACTCGAGCAGGGAACCACACTTCGGGGCAGAGATGGGTGGAAAGCGCTTTTATTTGGTTGAAGTTGCAGAACTGGATGCGAACGTGACGGGTTGCAGACTGGACGGGTTGCAGACTGGACTGGACGGGTTGCAGACCGGACTGGATGGGACGAGTTGCAGACTGGACAAGACGAGTTGCAGACTGGACAAGACGAGTTGCAGACTGAACGGCAGAGGCTGGGCCTCAACAGTACGGGTTGCGGGAGGGAACAGAGGTCACGCCGGCCGTCTGGGCCCGGCCGTGACTCGGGAAGGGAACAGAGGTCACGCCGGCCGTGACTCGGGAAGGGAACAGAGGTCAGGACGGCCGTCTGGTCCCGGCCATGACTCGGGAAGGGAACAGAGGTCAGGACGGCCGTCTGGGCCCGGCCGTGACTCGGGAAGGGAACAGAGGTTACGCCGGCCGTCTGGGCCCGGCCGTGACTCGGGAAGGGAACAGAGGTCACGACGGCCGTCTGGGCCCGGCCGTGACTCGGGAAGGGAACAGAGGTCACGCCGGCCGTCTGGGCCCGGCCGTGACTCGGGAAGGGAACAGAGGTCACGCCGGCCGTCTGGGCCCGGCCGTGACTCGGGAAGGGAACAGAGGTCACGCCGGCCGTCTGGGCCCGGCCGTGACTCGGGAAGGGAACAGAGGTCACGTCGGCCGTCTGGGCCCGGCCGTGACTCGGGAAGGGAAAGGAGGTCACACCTGGGGTCCGGTCATAGCAGGGGTGAGGTCCGGGTTGGCAGGGGTGAGGTCCAGGTCGTGGCAGGGTCCCACAGTAGTTCATGAAGACCACAATCCCCCGGCGCCAGGCAGAGAGTGCCGCTGCCCTTTATAGGGATCTCAATTAGCGGCACAGATTACAACGGGGATCAGCTGTGAACCCTGACATATCGGGTTGAAGCGTTTTTGATTAAGAGTGGAAATAACTAATGAATTTCACCAAGCTGGTTTCTGCTGTTTATATATATTGTTCAGTACATGATTCTGCACAATATATGTCAAATTCAGTGTAATCCAGCTACAAGTTCAAAAGATATAGCCATTCGTGAAAAAAGTGCTTATCTCACCGAGGTGAAGCGTTTTTGATTAGGAGTGATATAACTAATGAATTTCATCAAGTTGGTTTCTACTGTTGAAATATGTTGATTAGGACATGATTCTGCACAATATATGTCAACTTCAGTGTAATCCCATCACAGGTTAAAAACATATAGTAATTCGTTCAAAAAGTGTATATCTTATCGGGTTGAAGCGTTTTTGATTATGAATGGAAATAACTAATGGATTTCATCAAGCTGGTTTTTGCCGTTGAAATATATTGTTTGGAACATGATTTTGCACAATATATGTAAAATTCAGTGGAATCCAGCTACAAGATCAAAAGATATAGCCATTCGTTCAAAAAGTGCTTATCTTACCGAGTTGAAGCGTTTTTGATTAGGAGTAGAAATAACTAATGAATTTCATGAAGCTGGTTTCTGCTGTTGAAATATGTTTTTTAGGACATGATTCTGCACAAAATATGTCAAATTCAGTGTAATTCCATCACAGGTTCAAAAGATAGAGGCCATTCGTTCCATAAGTGTTTATCTTATCGGGTTGAAGCGTTTTTGATTAAGAGAGGAAATAACTATTGAATTTCATCAAGCTGGTTTCTGCTGTTGAAATATGTTGTTTAGGACATGATTCTACACCAAATATGTCAAATTCAGTGTAATCCAGCGTCAAGATCAAAAGATATACCCTTTCGTTCAAAAACTGCTTATCTCACGGAGATGAAGCGTTTTTGATTAGGAGTGGAAATAACGAATGAATTTCATCAAGCTGGTTTCTGCTATTGAAATATGTTGTTTAGGACATGATTCTGCACAATATATGTCAAATTCAGTGGGATCCCATTACAGGTTCAAAACATATAGCCATTGGTTCAAAAAGGAATAATCTCACCGAGTTGAAGCGTTTTTGATTAGGAGTGGAAAAAACTAATGGATTTCATCAAGCTGGTTTCTGCTGTTGAAATATGTTGTTTAAGACATGATTCTGCACTAAATATGTCAAATTCAGTGTAATCCAGCGACAAGATCAAAATATATAGCCATTCGTTCAAAAAGTGCTTTTCTCACCGAGTTGAAGCGTTTTTGATTAGGAGTGGAAATAACTAATGGATTTCATCAAGCTGGTTTTTGCCGTTGAAATATGTTGTTTGGAACATGATTTTGCACAATATATTTCAAATTCAGTGTAATCCAGCTACAAGTTCAAAAGATATAGCCATTCGTTCAAAAAGTGCTTATCTCACCGAGTTGAAGCGTTTTTGATTTTGAGTGGAAATGACTAATGAATTTCATCTAGCTGGTTTCTGATTTTGAAATATGTTTTTTAGGACATGATTCTGCACGATATATGTCAAATTCAGTGTAATCCCATCACAGGTTCAAAAGATATAGCCATTCGTTCAAAAAGTGTTTATCTTATCGGGTTGAAGCGTTTTTGATTAGGAGTGGAGATAACTAATGAATTTCATCAAGCTGGTTTCTGCTGTTGAAATATGTTTTTTAGGACATGATTCTACGCAAAATATGTCAAATTCAGTGTAATCCACCGTCAAGATCAAAAGATGGAGCCTTTCGTTCAAAAAGTGCTTATCTCACGAGGTTGAAGCGTTTTTGATTAGGAGTGGAAATAACTAATCAATTTCATCAAGCTGGTTTCTGTTGTTGAAATATTTTGTATAGGACATGATTCAGCACAAAAAATGTAAAATTCAGGGTAATCCAGCTACAAGTTCAAAAGATACAGCCATTAGTTCAAAAAGTGCTTATCTCACCGAGTTGAAGCGTTTTTGATTAGGAGTGGAAATAACTAATGAATTTCATCAAGTTGGTTTCTACTGTTGAAATATGTTGTTTAGGACATGATTCTGCACAATATATGTCAAATTCAGTGTAATCCCATCCAAGGTTCAAAAGATATAGCCATTCGTTCAAAAAGTTCTTATCTTATCGAGTTGAAGCGTTTTCGATTAAGAGAGGAAATAACTATTGAATTTCACCAAGCCTTTTTCTGCTGTTGATAGATGTTGTATAGGACATGATTCTGTACAATATATGTCAAATTCAGTGTAATCCAGCGACAAGATCAAAAGATATAGCCATTCGTTCGAAAACTACTCATCTCACCGAGTTGAAGCATTTTTGAGTTGGAGTTGAAATAACCAATGGATTTAAATATGCTGGTTTTTGCTGTTGATATATGTTGTTTAGGACATGATTCTGCACAATATATGTCAAAGTCAGTGTAATCCAGCTATAAGTTCAAAAGATATAGCCATAAGGTCAAAAAGTGCTTATCTCGCTGAGTTGAAGCTTTTTTTGTTTTTGAGTGGAAATAACTAATGAATTTCATCATTCTGGTTTCTGCTGTTTATATATGTTGTTTCGAACATGATTAAGCACAATATATGTCAAATTTAGTGTAATCACATCACGGGTTCAAAAGATATAGCCATTCGTTCAAAAAGTGCTTATCTTATCGGGTTGAAGCGTTTTTGATTAAGAGTGGAAATAACTAATGAATTTCACCAAGTTGGTTTTTGCTGTTGATATATGTTGTTTAGAACACGATTCTGCACAATACATGTCAAATTCTGTGTAATCCAGCTACAAGTTCAAAAGATATAGCCATAAGGTCAAAAAAGTGCTTATCTTACAGAGGTTAAATCTTTTTTGAGTTGGAGTGGAAATAACTAATGAATTTCATCAAGCTGGTTTCTGCTGTTGATATATGTTGTTTAGGACATGATTCTGCACAATATATGTCAAATTTAGTGTAATCCCATCACATGTTCAAAAGATATAGCCATTCGTTCTAAAAGTGCTTATCTTATCGAGTTGAATCATTTTTGATTAAGAGTGGAAATAACTAATGAATTTCACCAAGTTGGTTTTTGTTGTTGATATATGTTGTTTAGGACATGATTCTGCACAATATATGTCAAATTCAGTATAATCCAGCCACAAGTTCAAAAGATATAGCCATAAGGTCAAAAACTGCATATCTTATCGGTTAAATCGTTTTTGAGTTGGAGTGGAAATAACTAATGAATTTCATCATGCTGGTTTCTGCTGTTGATATATGTTGTTTAGGAAAAGATTCTGCACAATATATGTCAATTTCAGTGTAATCCCATCACAGGTTCAAAAGATTTAGCCATTCGTTCAAAAAGTCTTCATCTCACTGACTTGAAGCGTTTTTGATTCGGAGTGGAAATAAAAAAATGAATTCCATTAAGCTGGTTTCTGCTGTGGAAATATGTTGTTTAGGACATGATTCTGAACAAAATATGTCAAATTCAGTGTAATCCAGGTACAAATTCAAAAGATAAAGCCATTCGTTCAAAAAGTTCTTGTATCACTGACTTGAAGTGTTTTTGACTAGTAGTGGAAATAACTAATGAATTTCATCAAGCCGGTTTCTGCTGTTGATATATCTTGTTTAGGACATGATTCTGCACAATATATGTCAAATTCAATGTAACCCAGCTACAAGATCAAAATATATAGCCATTCGTTAAAAAAGTGCTTTTCTCACCGAGTTGAAGCGTTATTGATTAGGAGTGGAAATAACTCATGAATTTCATTAATCTGGTTTCTGCTGTTGAAATATGTTGTTTAGGACAATATTCTACACAAAATATGTCAAATTCAGTGTAATTCAGCGACAAAATCAAAAGATATAGCCATTCGTTCAAAAAGTGTTTATCTTATCGGGTTGAAATATGTTGTTTAGGACAAGATTTTGTACAATTTATGTCAAATTCAGTGTAATCCAGGCACATTTTCAAAAGATATAGCCATTCGTTAAAAAAGTGCTTTTCTCACCGGAGTTGAAGCGTTCTTGATTAGGAGTGGAAATAACTAATGAATTTCATTAATCTGGTTTCTGCTGTTGAAATATGTTGTTTAGGACATGATTCTGCAAAAAATATGTCAAATTCAGCTTAATCCCATCACATGTTCAAAAGATATAGCCATTCGATCAAAAACGTCTTATCTAACCGAGTTGAAGCGTTTTTGATTAGGAGTGGAAAAAACTAATGGATTTCATCAAGCTGGTTTCTACTGTTGAAATATGTTGTATAGGACATGATTCTGCACAAAATATGTCAAATTCAGTGTAATCCAGCGACAAGATCAAAAGATATAGCCATTCGTTCAAAAACTGCTTATCTCACCGAGTTGAAGCGTTTTTTAGTTGGAGTGGAAATAACTAATGAATTTCAATATGCTGGTTTTTGCTGATGATATATGTTGTTTAGGACATGATTTTGCACAATATATGTCAAATTTAGTGTAATCACATCACAGGTTCAAAAGATATAGCCATTCGTTCAAAGAGTGCTTTTCTCACCAAGTTGAGGCGTTTTTGATCAGTATTGGAAATAACTAATGGATTTCATCAAGCTGGTTTTTGCCGTTGAAATATGTTGTTTGGAACATGATTTTGCACAATATATGTCAAATTCAGTGGAATCCAGGTACAAGTTCAAAAGATATAGCCATTCGTTCAAAAAGTGCTTCTCTCACCGAGTTGAAGCGTTTTTTATTAGGAGTGGAAATGACTAATGGATTTCATCAAGCTGGTTTCTACTGTTGAAATATGTTGATTAGGACATGATTCTGCACAATATATGTCAACTTCAATGTAATCCCATCACATGTTCAAAAGATATAGCCATTCGTTCAAAAAGTGTATATCTTATCGGGTTGAAGCGTTTTTGATTAAGAGTGGAAATAACTAATGAATTTCACCAAGCTGGTTTCTGATGTTCAAATATGTTGTTTAGGACACGATTCTACACAAAATATGTCAAATTCAGTGTAATCCAGCGTCAAGATCAAAAGATATAGCCTTTCGTTCAAAAAGTGCTTATCTCACCGAGTTGAAGCGTTTTTGATTCGGAGTAAAAATAACGAATGAATTTCATCAAGCTGGTTTCTGCCGTTGAAATATGATGTTTAGGACATGATTCTGCGCAATATATGTCAAATTCAGTGGGATCCCATTACAGGTTCAAAAGATATAGCCATTGGTTCAAGAAGGACTTATCTCACCAAGTTGAAGCGGTTTTGATTTGGAGTGGAAAAAACTAATGGATTTCATCAAGCTGGTTTCTGCTGTTGAAATATGTTGTCTAGGACATGATTCTGCACTAAATATGTCAAATTCAGTGTAATCCAGCGACAAGATCAAAAGATATAGCCATTCGTACAAAAAGTGCTTATCTCACAAAGTTGAAGCTTTTTTGATTAATAGTGGAAATAACTAATGAATTCCATCAAGCTGGTTTCTGCTGTTGATATATGTTGATTAGGACATGATTCTGCACAATTAATGTCAAATTCAGTGTGATCCCATCACAGGTTCAAAAGATATATCCATTCGTTCAAAAACTGCTTATCTCACCGAGTTGAAGCGTTTTTGATTGAGAGAGGAAATAACTAATGAATTTCACTAAGCCTGTTTCTGCTGTTGATAGATGTTGTATAGGACATGATTCTGCACAATATATGTCAAATTCAGTGTAATCCAGCGACAAGATCAAAAGATATAGCCATAAGGTCAAAAAGTGCTTGTCTTACCGAGTTAAATCGTTTTTGAGTTGGAGTGGAAATAACTCATGAATTTCATCAAGCTGGTGTCTGCTGGTAATATATGTTATTTAGGACATGATTCAGCAAAATATATGTTAAAATCAGTGTAATCCCATCACATGTTCAAAAGAAATAGTCATTCATTCAAAAAGTGTTTATGTTATCGGGTTGAGCGTTTTTGATTAAAAGTGGAAACAACTAATGAATTTCACCAAGCTGGTTTCTGCTGTTCAAATATGTTGTTCAGTACATGATTCTGCACAATATATGTCAAATTCAGTGTAATCCAGCTACAAGTTCAAAAGATATAGCCATTCGTTCAAAAAGTGTTTATCTTATCGGGTTGAAGCGTTTTTTATTAGGAGTGGAAATAACTAATGAATTTCACTAAGCCTGTTTCTGCTGTTGATAGATGTTGTATAGGACATGATTCTGCAGAATATATGTCAAATTCAGTGTAATCCAGCGACAAGATCAAAAGATAAAGCCATTCGTTCAACAACTGCTTATCTCACCGAGTTGAAGCGTTTTTGAGTTGGAGTGGAAATAACTAATGAATTTCAATATGCTGGTTTTTGCTTTTGATAGATCATGTTTAGGACATGATTCTGCACAATATATGTCAAATTCAGTGTAATTCAGCTATAAATTCAAAAGATATAGCCATAAGGTCAAAAAGTGCTTATTTCACTGAGTTGAAGCGTTTTTGATTTTGAGTGGAAATGACTAATGGATTTCATCAAGCTGGTTTCTGCTGTTGAAATATGTTGTTTAGGACATGATTCTGCACAAAATATATCAAATTCAGTGTAATCCAGCTACAAGTTCAAAAGATATAGCCATAAGGTCAAAAAGTGCTTGTCTTACCGAGTTAAATCGTTTTTGATTTGGAGTGGAAATAACTCATGAATTTCATCAAGCTGAAGTCTGCTGGTGATATATGTTATTTAGGACATGATTCAGCACAATATATGTTAAAATCAGTGTAATCCCATCACATGTTCAAAAGATATAGTCATTCATTCAAAAAGTGTTTATCTTATCGGGTTGAAGCGTTTTTGATTAAAAGTGGAAATAACTAATGGATTTCACCAAGCTGGTTTCTGCTGTTCAAATATGTTGTTCAGTACATGATTCTGCACTAAATATGTCAAATTCAGTGTAATCCAGCTACAAGTTCAAAACATATAGCCATTCGTTCAAAAAGTGTTTATCTTATCGGGTTGAAGCGTTTTTTATTAGGAGTGGAAATAACTAATGAATTTCATCAAGATGGTTTTTGCCGTTGAAATATGTTTTTTAGAACATGATTCTGCACAATTAATGTCAAATTCAGTGTAATCCAGCTACAAGTTCAAAAGATATAGCCATTCGTTAAAAAAGTGCTTATCTCACCGAGTTGAAGCGTTTTTTATTAGGGATGGAAATAACTAATGAATATCATCAAGCTGGTTTCTGCTTTTGAAATATGTTGTTTAGAAAATGATTCTGCACAATATATGTCAACTTCACTGTAATCCAGCCACAAGTTAAAAAGATATATCCATAAGGTCAAAAACTGCTTATCTTATCGAGTTAAATTGTTTTTGAGTTGGAGTGGAAATGACTAATGAATTTCATCATGCTGGTTTCTGCTGTTGATATATGTTGTCTAGGACATGATTCTGCACAATATATGTCAATTTCAGTGTAAACCCATCACAGGTTAAAAACATATAGCCATTCGTTCAAAAAGTCTTCATCTCACCGAGTTGAAGCGTTTTTGATTAGGAGTGAAAATAACTAATGAATTTCATCAAGCTGGTTTCTACTGTTGAAATATGTTGTTTAGGACATGATTTTGCACAAAATATATCAAATTCAGTGTAATCCAGCTACAAGTTCAAAAGATATAGCCATAAGGTCAAAAACTGCTTGTCTTACCGAGTTAAATCGTTTTTGAGTTGGAGTGGAAATAATTCATGAATTTCATCAAGCTGGTTTCTGCTGGTGATATATGTTGTTTGGAACATGATTCTGCACAATATATGTCAAATTCAGTGTAATCCCATTACAGGTTCAAAAGATATAGCCATTCGTTCAGATAGTGCTTCTCTCACCGAGTTGAAGCGTTTTTGATTAGGAGTGGAAATAACTAATGGATTTCATCAAGCTGGTTTTTGCCATTGAAATGTGTTGTTTAGAACATGATTCTGCACAATTAATGTCAAATTCAGTGTAATCCCATCACAGGTTCAAAAGATATAGCCATTCGTTCAAAAAGTCTTCATCTCACCGAGTTGAAGCGTTTTTGATTAGGAGTGGAAATAACTAATGAATTTTCATCAGGTTGGTTTCTACTGTTGAAATATGTTGATTAGCACATGATTCTGCACAATATATGTCAACTTCAGTGTAATCCCATCACAGGTTCAAAAGATATAGCCATTCGATCAAAAAGTGTATATCTTATCGGGTTGAAGCGTTTTTGATTAGGAATGGAAATAACTAATGAATTTCATCAAGCCGCTTTCTGCTTTTGAAACGTGTTGTTTAGGGCATAATTCTGCAAAATATATTTCAAATTCAGTGTAATCCAGCTACAAGATCAAAAGTTATAGCCATTCGTTCAAAAAGTGCTTATCTCACCGAGTTGAAGCTTTTTTGATTTGGAGTGGAAATAACTAATGAATTCCATCAAGCTGGTTTCAGCTATTGAAATACGTTGATTAGGACATGATGTTGCACAATATATGTCAAATTCAGTGTAACCAAGCTACAAGATCAAAATATATAGCACTTCGTTCAAAAATTGCTTATCTCACCGAGTTGAAGCGTTTTTGATTAGGAGTGGAAATAACTAATGGATTTCATCAAGCTGGTTTTTGCCGTTGAAATATGTTGTTTAGAACATGATTCTGCACAATTTATTTCAAATTCAGTGTAATCCAGCTACAAGTTCAAAAGATATTGCGATTCGTTCAAAAAGTGCTTATCACACCGAATTGAAGCGTTTTCGATTCGGAGTGGAAATAACTAATGAATTTTATCAAGCTGATTTCTGCCGTTGAAATATGTTGTTTAGGACATGATTCTGCAATATATATGTCAAATTCAGTGTGATCCCATTACAGGTTCAAAAGATATAGCCATTCCATCAAAAAGGACTTATCTCAGCGAAATGAAGCGTTTTTGATTAGGGGTGGAAATAACTAATGAATTTCATCAAGCTGGTTTTTGATTTTGAAATATGTTGTCTAGGACATGATTCTGCACAATAAATGTCAAATTCAGTTTGATCCCATTACAGGTTCAAAAGATATAGCCATTCGTTCAAAAAGTGCTTATCTCATCGAGTTGAAGCGTTTTTGATTAAGAAAGGAAATAACCCATGGATTTCATCAAGGTTGTTTCTGGTGTTGAAATGTGTTGTTTAGGGCATGATTCTGCATGATATATGTCAAATTCAGTGTAATCCAGCTATAAGTTCAAAAGATATAGCCATTCGTTCACAAAGTGCTTATCTCACCAAGTTCAAGCGTTTTTGATTAGGAGTGGAAATAACTAATCAACTTCATAAAGCTGGTTTCTGCTGTTGAAATATGTTTTTTAGGACATGATTCAGCACAATATATGTCAAATTCAGTGTAATCCAGCTATAAATTCAAAAGATATAGCCATTCTTTCAATAAGTGTTTATCTTATTGGGTGTAAGCGTTCCTGATTAGAAGTGTAAATAACTAATGAATTTCATCAAGCTGGTTTCTGGTGTTGAAATGTGTTGTTTAGGGCATGATTCTGCACGACATATTTCAAATTCAGTGTAATCCAGCTATATGTTCAAAAGATATAGCCATTCGTTCACAAAGTGCTTATCTCACCGAGTTGAAGCGTTTTTGATATAGAGTGGAAATAACTAATGGATTTCATCAAGCTGGTTTCTGCTGTTGAAATATGTTGTTTAGGGCATGATTCTGCACAAAATATATCAAATTCAGTGTAATCCAGCTACAAGTTCAAAAGATATTGCCATTCCTTCAAAAAGTGCTTATCTCACCGAGTTGAAGCGTTTTCGATTCGGAGTGGAAATAACTAATGAATTTCATCAAGCTGGTTTCTGCTGTTGAAATATGTTGTTTAGGACATGATTCATCACAAAATATGTCAAATTCAGTGTGATCCCATTACAGGTTCAAAAGATATAGCCATTCCTTCAAAAAAGACTTATCTCACCGAAATGAAGCGTTTTTGATCATCAAGCTGGTTTTTGCTGTTGAAATATGTTGTTTAGGACATGATTCTGCACGATATATGTCAGTCAGTTTGATCCCATTACAGGTTCAAAAGATATAGCCATTCGTTCAAAAAGTGCTTATCTCACCGAGTTGAACCGTTTTTGATTAGGGGTGGAAATAACTAATGGATTTCATCAAGCTGGTTTCTACTGTTGAAATATGTTGTTTAGAACATGATTCTACAAAATACATTTCAAATTCAGTGTAATCCAGCTACAGGTTCAAAAGATATAGCCAGAAGGTCAAAAAGTGCTTATCTTACCGAGTTAAATCGTTTTTGAGTTGGAGTGGAAATAACAAAACATTTTCATCATGCTGGTTTCTGCTGTTGAAATATGTTTTATAGAACATGATTCTGCACAATATATGTCAAATTCAGTGTAATCCAGCGACAAGATCAAAAGATATAGCCATTCGTTCAAAAACTGCTTATCTCACCGAGTTGAAGCGTTTTTTAGTTGGAGTGGAAATAACTAATGAATTTCAATATGCTGGTTTTTGCTGTTGATATATGTTTTAGGACATGATTTTGCACAATATATGTCAAATTTAGTGTAATCCCATCAAAAGTTCAAAAGATATAGCCATTCGTTCAAAAAGTGTTTATCTTATAGGGTTGAAGCGTTCTTGATTAGAAGTGGAAATAACTAATGAATTTCACCAAGCTGGTTTCTGGTGTTAAAATGTGTTGTTAAGGGCATGATTCTGCACGATATATGTCAATTCAGTGTAATCCAGCTATTTTTCGAAATATATTGCCATTCGTTCACAAGGTGCTTATCTCACCAAGTTGAAGATTTATTGATTAGGAGTGGAAATAACTAATTAATTTCATCAAGCTGGTTTCTGCTGTTGAAATATGTTGTTTAGGACATGATTCTGCACAAAATATGTCAAATTCAGTGTAATCCCATCACAGGTTCAAACGATAAAGCCATTCGTTCAATAAGGACTTATCTCACCGAGTTGAAGCGTTTTTGATTAGGAGTGGAAATAACTATTGAATTTCATCAAGCTGGTTTCTACTTTTGAAATGTGTTGTTTAGGGCATAATACTGCAAAATATATTTCAAATTCAGTGTAATCCAGCTACAAGATCAAAAGTTATAGCCATTCGTTCAAAAAGTGCTTATATCACTGACTTGAAGCGTTTTTGACTAGTAGTGGAAATAACTAATGAATTTCATCAAGCCGGTTTCAGCTGTTGAAATATGTTGTTTAGGACATGATTCTGCACAATATATGTCAAATTCAGTTTAACCCAGCTACAAGATCAAAATATATAGCCATTCGTTCAAAAAGTGCTTATCTCACCGAGAGTGGAAATAACTAATGGATTTCATCAAGCTGGTTTCTGCTGTTGAAATATGTTGTTTAGGACATGATTTTGCACAATATATGTCAAATTCAGTGTAATCCAGGTACAAGTTCAAAAGATATAGCCATTCGTTCAAAAGTGCTTATCTCACCGAGTTGAAGCGTTTTTGAATAGGAGTGGAAATAACTAATGAATTTCATCAAGCTGGATTCTGCTGTTGAAATATGTTGTTTAGGACATGATTCTGCACAATATATGTCAAATTCATTGTAATCCCATCACAGGTTCAAAAGATATAGTCATTCGTTCAAAAAGTGCTTATCTCAAAGAGTTGATGGGTTTTTGAGTAGGAGTGGAAATAACTAATGAATTTCATCAAGCTGCTTTCTGCTGTTGAAATATGTTGTTTTGGACAAGATTTTTTACAATATATGTCAAATGCAGTGTTATCCAGCCACAAGTTCAAAAGATATAGCCATAAGGTCAAAACGTGCTTATCTTACCGAGTTAAATCGTTTTTGAGTTAGAGTGGAAATAACTCATGAATTTCATTATGCTGGTTTCTGCTGTTTATATATGTTTTATAGAACATTATTCTGCACAATATATGTCAAATTCAGTGTAATCCCATTACAGGTTCAAAAGATATAGCCATTCGTTCAAAAAGTGTTTATCTTATCAGGTTGAAGCATTTTTGATTAATAGTGGAAATAACTAGTGGATTTCATCAAGCTGGTTTCTACTGTTGAAATATGTTGTTTATTACATGATTCAGCACAAAATATATCAAATTCAGTGTGATCTCATTACAGGTTCAAAAGATATAGCCATTCGTTCAAAAAGTGCTTATCTCACCGAGTTGAAGCGTTTTTGAGTTGGAGTGGAAATAACTAACGAATTTCATCAAGCTGGTTTCTGCTGTTGAAATATGTTGTTTAGGACATGATTCAGCACAAAATATGTAAATTCAGTGTGATCCCATCACAGGTTAAAAAGATATAGCCATTCGTTCAAAAAGTGTTTATCTTATCCGGTTGAAGCGTTTTTGATGAAGCGTGGAAATAACAAATGAATTTGACCAAGCTGGTTTTTGATGTTGAAATATGTTGTTTAGGAAAAGATTTTGTACACTATATGTCAAATTCAGTGTAATCCAGGTACAAGTTCAAAATATATAGCCATTCGTTCAAAAAGTGCTTATCTCACCGAGTTGAAGCGTTTTTGAGTTGGAGTGGAAATAACTAATGAATTTCATCATGCTGGTTTCTGCTTTTGATATATGTTGTTTAGGACATGATTCTGCACAATATATGTCAAATTCATTGTAATCCAGCACTATATTGAAAAGATATAGCCATACTGTCAAAAAGTGCTTATCTCACTGAGTTTAAGTGTTTTTGATACAGAGTGTAAATGACTTCAGATTCCTTTCTAGCAGCTTACTGGTGCTGAAATATGTTGAAAAGGACCAGATTCAGCACAATATATGTCAAAGTCATTGTGATCCTGCAACTTTTTCAAAAGATATAGCCATATGTTCAAAAAGCTCTTATCTCACTAAGTTTAAACGTCTTTGGTACGCAGTGTAAATAACTACAGATTCATTTCAATCAGGTTACTTGTCTTCAAATATGTTGAAAACAACCATATTCTGCACAATATATGTCAAAATCACTGTAATCCAGCAACATATTGAAAAGATACAGCCATATGGTCAAAAAGTGCTTATCTCACTGTATTGAAGCTTTTTTGGTACACAATGTAAATAAATCATAAAAGTCTTCAAGCAGGTTACTGGTGCTGAAATATGTTGAAAAGGACCAAATTCATCACAATATATGTCAAAATCACTGTAATCCAGCAACAAATTGAAAGATATAGCCATACGGGCAAAAAGTGCTTATCTCACTGCATTGAAGCAGTTTTGATACAGAGTGTAAATAACAAAAGATTCATTTATTCATTTAAAGCAGGTTACTGGTGCTGAAATATGTGTAAAGGGACCAAATTCTGCACAAAATATATCAAAATAGTTGTGATCCTGCAACCGATTCGAAAGATATAGCCATACAGTCAAAAAGTTCTTATCTCACTGAGTTGAAGCGTTTTGGTACACAGTGTAAATAACTACAGATTCCTTTCAAGCAGGTTAGTGGTGCTAAAATATGTTGAAAAGGACCAGACTCTGCACAACATATGTCAAAATCACTCTTATCCAGCATTACATTCAAAAGATATATCCATATGGTCAAAAAGTTATTTTCTCACTGAGTTAGAGCGTTTTTGATATAGATTGTAAATAACTAAAGATTCCTTTCAAGCAGGTTACTGCTGCTGAAATGTGTTGAAAAGGACCAGATTCTGCACAATATATATCAAAATCACTGTAATCCAGCAACATATTGAAAGGATATAGCCATATGGTCATAAAAGTCCTTATCTCACTGAGTTGAAGCGTTTTTGGTACACAGAGTAAATAAGTCATGAAAGTCTTCAAGCAGGTTACTGGTGCTGAAATATGTTGAAAAGGACCATATTCTGCACAACCTATGTAAAAATCACTGTAATCCAGCAACAAATTGAAAAGACATAGCCATATGGTCAAAAAGTGCTTATCTCACTGAGTTGAAGCGTTTTTGATACAGAGTGTAAATAACTAAAGATTCCTTTGAAGCAGGTTACTGGTGCTGAAATATGTTTGAAAGGACCAAATTCTGCACAATATATGTCAAAATAATTGTGATCCTGCAACCGATTCAAAAGATACAGCCATATGGTCAAAAGGTGCTTATCTCACTGAGTTGAAGCGTTTTTGCTACAGAGTGTAAATAACTACAGATTCCTTTGAAGCAGGTTACTTGCGCTGAAACATATTGAAAAGGAAACAATTCTGCACATTATATGTCAAAATTATTCAAATCCAGCCACTTGGTTGAAAGATATAGCCATGTGGTCAAAAACTGCTAATCTCACCGAGTAAAAGCGTTTAGTGTACAAATTGTGAATAACTTATGAATTCTCTCAATCTTGTATCTGGTGCTGATATATATTGAAAAGATCATGATTCTTTACAATATATATCAAAATCCCTCTTATCCAACCACAGCATTGAAAGATATAGCCATGAGGTCAAAAACTTTTTATCGCACTGAGTTGAAGCGTTTACTTTACAAAATATAAATAACATATGAATTCTCTCAAGCTTTTTTCTGGTGTGGAAATATGTCCAAAAGGAAATGATTCTGCACAATATATATATCAAAATCACTCAAAATCCAGCCATAGGTTCGAAAGATATATCCAGGTGGTCTAAAAGTGCTTATCTCACTGACTTTAAGCTTTTACTGTACAAATTGTAAATAACTTAGGAATTCTCCCAGGCTTGTGTCTTGTGCTGATATATGTTGAATAGAACATGATTCTGCACAATAAATGTCAAAATCACTCAAATCCAGCCACTTGGTCCAAAGATATAGCCATGTGGCAAAAAAGTCTTATCTCACCGAGTTGAAGCGTTCACTGTGTAAAAATTGTAAATAACGTATCAATTCTCTCAAGCTTTTGTCTGGTGCTGAAATATGTTGAAAAGAACATAATTCTGCACAAGATATGTCAATTTTTTTTTTTTTTTTTTTTTTTTTTGGGGGGGGGGCGAGAGGATGCTGGCGCGCTTAGCTGCCGCTTCCCGCTCTCAAACCAACCAATCTAACCAACCAAAGACAAATCTCTCAATAGTTACGATCCTCCAGCCAACTAACCAAAGTCTAATCGCCCTGTAGCTACCGTTACTGTCTCGATCTCTCCACCAATCTACCTGCATCTCACAACCTCGACATCCCACCGGACTGCTTGTGTTCTGCTAGCTAGCCGGCTAGCGTCTCGAAACTCCGGATCCCGACGGCGCCTAGCAAGACGGCATTTCCATCGGCCGAAATCTGCTTGCTCCACCTGCTCCACCATCTCTTTCTCCACCAGCAACTATCTCCAACATCCAGCTCCAGCACCTGCCTCCTCATAGCCCCGGGTATGACACTCAGCTACACTCCCAAGCAACTCCTCCAGCTCATCCCTAAACTACCCCCCCCACGACACTCCTCGCCACACTCTGTAATCATGGACTTCTTCGTCGACCCCACTACATTCACCGTAGCTCCCGTCGCAACTTTTCATACTTTCTTACAACAGAAAATTCAATTCCAACGCTATGGACACAGCACAGCTCATAAACCGGACCCCAAACCTCTTCCCCGCGTCATCACAATAAACCGCGTCATCATCCCCGCGTGAACTATTTAAACCTCCGTCAAATTCCAACTTCCGCCCCATCCACTTCACAACAAAAGGCAATAAAAATCGCTCTCTTCAATACAAGATCCCTCAACAATAAAAGCCTCATATTAAATGATTTCATCTCTGATAAACAACTTGACCTTCTGTGCCTAAATGAAACATGGCAAAAACCCCAGGATTATTTCTCTCTCAACCAAACCACCCCCACTGGATACTCTTACCTGGACAAACCGCGCACTGAGGGCAGAGGAGGAGGGATTGCTGCAATTTTCCACAAAGATCTCCAACCTCGCATACTCTCCATCCCTTCTGCCCCTTCTTTTGAACACCTGACTTTTAAACTACCCGGACCCAAACCACTCATCACAGCGATCATATACCGCCCCCCCAAACCCAACCCATCTTTTCTATCAGATCTCTCAGAATTCATCACCTCGCTATTTTCAATTTCAACCACCGTTATACTTCTTGGCGACTTTAACCTTCATATTGACTCCCTGGACTGTAAAGATGCATCTGACTTCTTGGACCTACTCAACTGCACAAACTTCACACAACACATAACCTTTCCCACCCATAACCACGGACACATCCTTGACCTGGTCTGCTCCACTGGCTCACAGATTCACAACATCTCCAGTTTTGATCTCTCCATATCTGATCACCTGGCCATCACATTTGATATCAACATCCCCACGCCCCTACCTAAGCCCAGCCGCAAAATCACTTTCCGCAACCTAAAATCTGTCTGCCCAGTAAAACTCTCCACCTGCATAACCAACACTCTCTCTAATCTCACCCTTCCAGTAAATCCAACCCCTATGGACCTGGTCAACATTTACAATAACACCCTTTCTACCTCCCTCAATACGCTGGCTCCTTTGAAATCCAAAACAGTCACATTCACTCACTCTGCCCCCTGGTTTACCCCGGAACTCCGCAAGCTAAAAAAACAACTCCGTAAACTTGAACGACTACATAAGAAAACCGGCCTCACTGTTCATGCCCAAGCCTATAAGGACCATATGCAACATTACTAGACAGCACTCAATGAAGCCCGTTCCCGTTACTACTCTGGCATCATTCACTCGGGATCCTCCAATCCACGCTCTCTGTTCTCCACCATAAACAAACTACTCAAACCGCACGACAACATCTCATCCACTTTCACCCCGGAAAAATGTGACCTCCTCATGTCATTTTTCACCTCAAAGACAGACACCATCCATAATCAACTTGCATCTTCCTCTGCCACCACCCCAGTCCCAGAGCCCCTACTCACCTCCCCTTCTATCCACCGACTCACTCACTTCTCTCCAATAACTACAGCAGATCTCACCAAAATACTCACCACCATGAAGCCATCCACCTCCCCCCTGGATCCCATGCCTTCAAATCTTGTCATAGCCTGCCTCACCCCCTTTGCCCCACTCATCACCGATACCATTAACGCCTCCCTCACCTCTGGAACAGTCCCCACATCACTTAAGCTTGCTGCCATCACCCCTCTCCTTAAAAAACCTGGCCTCGACCCCGACGACCCCAACAACTTCCGACCCATCTCCAAACTCACATTCCTCTCAAAAGCACTGGAAAGAGCTGTCACAGCACAATTAAATCAACACCTCTTCACACATGACCTGTATGAAACTTTCCAATCCGGCTTCAGAAACCAACACAGCACTGAAACAGCTCTCATCAAAGTAACAAATTACCTCCTTCTCTCTGACTCCGGATCCCTCACCATCCTCCTCCTCCTTGATCTCAGCGCTGCCTTCGATACAGTCAACCATCAAATCCTCCTCAACCGTCTGGAATCATTAGGCATCACCGACACCGCCCTCTCCTGGTTCCACTCTTACCTCTCCGGCAGATCTCACTACATCAACACAAACAACCATACATCTTCCACCACCCCCGTCCGACACGGAGTTCCACAAGGCTCAGTTCTTGGCCCCGTACTTTTCACCCTCTACACACTGCCACTTGGACACATCATCCGCCGCCATGGACTCCATTTTCACTGCTATGCTGATGACACTCAGCTCTACATAAACACCAAAACAATCACTCCCGAAATCCTTTCCTCCCTTACCGACTGCATCACAGACATAAAAACCTGGATGAACCAAAATTTCCTCAAACTCAACAGCAACAAAACAGAAATTATCATATTCGGCCCAAAATCCTTGCTCAATTCCTGTCACAATCTCGCAGTCTCCATTGATGGTCACTCTGTTTCCCCCTCCCCCCTGGTAAGAAATCTTGGAATCTACATGGACCCTGCACTCTCTTTTAGGCCACACATAAATCACATCACCAAAACATATTTTTTCCACCTCCGAAACATAGCACGCCTCCGACCCACTCTTTCACCCTTTGCTGCTGAAACACTAATCCATGCATTTATCACCTCCAGACTCGACTACTGCAATAGTATCCTATATGGCCTCCCCTCTAGTGCCCTTCAAAAACTGCAATACATCCAAAACTCTGCTGCCCGACTTCTTACCCGCTCCCCTTCCAGAGAACACATCACCCCCATTCTCCGTCAACTTCACTGGCTGCCCATCAAACAACGCATCCACTTCAAGATCCTCCTCACCACCTACAAAGCCCTCAACAACCTCACCCCCCCATATCTCACCGACCTTCTACGTCGCCACTCTCCAGCGCGTTGTCTTCGCTCCTCGGATGAAAACCTCCTAACTCCAATCTGTAAGTCCAAGTACCGCACCCTGGGAGACAGAGCCTTCGCCATCGCCGCCCCCACCCTCTGGAACTCCCTCCCCCCAGCCATCCGAGAGTCAAACTCATTGTCTTCCTTCAAAAACAACCTCAAGACCCACCTCTTCCAAACCACCTACAACACCTACAGCTCTTCCCATTAACAATGTTTATGTTCTATGTTTTTCTGTCGTCAACTTGTAAAGCGTCTTTGTGTACCGTGAAAAGCGCTATACAAATCGTATGTATTATTATTATTATTATTATTGAATTCACTCAAATCCAGCCACTTGGTCCAAAGATATAGCCATGTGGTCAAAAAGTGCTTATGTCACCGAGTTGAAGCGTTAACTGTACAAATTTAAGATAACTTATGAATTCTTACAAGTTTGTTTCTGGTGCTGAAAGATGTTGAATAGAACATGATTCTGCACAATATATATCAAAATCTGTTTTATCCAACCGCAGGTTTAAAAGATATTGCCATGTGGTCAAAACGTGCTTATCTCACCGAGTTGAAGCATTTACTCGACAAAGTGTAAATAACATATGAATTCTTTCAAGCTTGTGTTTGTTGCTGATATATGATGAAAAGGATATGATTCTGTACAATATATGTCCAAATTACTCCAATCCAGCCACTTGGTCGAATGATATAGCCATGTGGTCAAAAAGTGCTTATCTCACCAAGTTGAGGAGTTTACTGTTCAAATTGTAAATAAATTATGAATTCTTACAAACTGTGTTTCGTGCTGAAATATGTCTAAGAGATCATGCTTCTACAAAGAATATGTCAAAATAACTCAAAGCCAACCGCAGTTTCAAAATATATTGCCATTTAGTAAAAAGTGCTTATCTCACAGAGTTGAAGCATTTATTGTACTAATTGTAAAAAATGTATGAATTATTTCAAGCTTGTTTTTGGTGCTGCAATATGATGAATAGAACATGATTCTGCAGAATATGTATCAAAATTACTCAAATCCAGCCACTTGGTCAAAAGATTAGCCATGTGGTCAAAAAGTACTTATCTAACCGAGTTGCAGCGTTTACTGTACAAATTGTAAATAACGTATCAATTCTCTCAAGCTTTTGTCTGGTGCTGAAATATGTTGAATAGAACATGATTCTGCACAATATATGTCAAAATCACTCAAATCCAGCCGCAAGCTCAAAATATATTGCCATTTGGTCAAAGAGTCCTCATCCCACAGAGTTGAAGCGTTTATTGTATAAATTGTAAATAACTTAGGAATTCTTTCAAGCTTGTGTTTGGTGCTGATATATGATGAAAATGAAATGATTCTCTACAATTTATCTCAAAATTACTCCAATCCAGCCCCTTTGTCAAAAGATATAGCCATGTGGTCAAAAAGTGCTTAACTCACCGAGTTGAAGAGGTTTACTGTACAAATTGTAAATAACATATACATATTTGCAAGCATTTGTTTGGTGCAGAGTATGTTAAACAAAGAAACCATTCAGCACAATATATGTCAAAATTACTAAAATCCAGCCACTTGGATGAAAGATATAGCCATGTGGTCAAAAAGTGCTTATCTCACCGAGTTGAAGCGTTTAATGTACGAATTGTAAATAACATATGAATTCTTTCAAACTTGTGTTTGGTGCTGAAATATAATAAAAAGTAAATGATTCATCACAATATATGTCAAAATCACTCAAATCCAGCCCCAGGCTCAAAATATATTGCCATTTGTTCAAAAAGTGCTCATCTCACAGAGTTGAAGCGTTTATTGTACAAATTGTAAATAACATAGGAATTCTTTCAAGCTTGTCTTTGGTGCTGATATATGATGAAAATGAAACGATTCTGCACAATGTATGTCAAAATTACTCCAATCCAGCCCCTTTGTCAAAAGATATAGTCATGTGATCAAAAAGTGCTTATCTCACAGAGTTGAAGAGGTTTACTGTACAAATTGTAAATACCTTAAATCTTTTGTCTAGTGCTAAGACATGTTGAATAGAACATGATTCAGCACAACATATGTCGAATTCAGTGTAATCCAACCGCAGGCTAAGTAGATATAACCATGTGGTCAAAAACTGCTTATCTCACCGAGTGAAAGCGTTTGCTGTACAAAGTGTAAATAGCATATGTGGTCAAAAACTGCTTATCTCACCGAGATAACTTTTGCTGTACAAAGTGTAAATAGCATATATATTTTTGCAAGCTTATGTTTCGTGTGGAGTATGTTGGAAAGGAATCTTTCTGCAGAATATATTTCTAAATGACTAAAATCCAGCCAGTTGGTTGAAAGATATATCCATGTGGTCAAAAAGTGTTTTCTCACGAAGTTGAAGCGTTAACTGTACAAATCGTAAATAACCTATATATTTTTTGCAAAAAATTGTCTGGTGTGGAGTATTTTGAAAAAGAAATAATTCTGCTCAATATACGTCCAAATTACTCCAATCCAGCCAATTGGTCGAAAGATATAGTCATGTGGTCAAAAAGTGCTTATCTGGACTTCTGGTGACACAATGTTCTGAGACATACACACAGAGTTGAGCCCTCCCGAAAATTGGTAGTATTCAGCAGTTTATGAAAAAATACTTGTCAGTTTAATGGTGGAAGAGTGAGTCTGAAGCATTACAGATTAGGATGAGCACTGCCAGAGACACACGGAACGCAGCAAAACAGCAAAAACAGCAAGAAGAAGCGAAAGGAAAAAAATCGGCCGCCATCTTCCCGAAGCCAGGTGAGCGGAAAAATGGATGAACAGAACATGGAGAACATTCTTCGTGAGTTGAAAGAATTGAGGAAAGAAAATAAGCAAGCATTTGCAGACACTAGGGAACAATTAACTAGACTGGAGGTGTCGGTCACGGACTTGATTCAAAGGATGAAGAAGCTAGAGCAGAGAACTGAGGAAGCGGAGACCAGGATATGCCAGGTGGAGGACACAGGCCAGCGCCATGAGAGGATGCTGAGGCACCTGTTGAAACGGGAGGCGGCCCTGACGAACATGTGCGATGATCTACAGAACTGGATGCGCCGCAACAATCTGAGAATTTATCAAGTACCCGAGGAAAGTGAGAAAGGTGACATGATTGGTTTTGTGAGGAACTTAATTGAGACGGCACTACAGGCACTACAACTCCCGCCCGGGCTAAATACAAAAATCGAGAGGGCACACAGATCACTGGGGCTAAAGCCTGCGAGTTCAGTTCCATTATCGTGAGGTTTCTGGATTATACAGTAAAGGAAGCAGTGCTGCGACAAGCATGGGCCCAAAAACGAGTGAAGTTCCAAAAAGGAGTGATTTACTTTGACCATGATTACTCTCCAGAAATACAGAGGAAGAGAACGCGGGTCCGAGGATTGATCAAGCAGCTGAAGGAGAAGGAGATCCGGGCAATGTGCCGCTATCCAGCGCAGCTGAGAATCAACTTGGAGTCGGGAGTGAAAATATTTCCTACGCTGGCAAAGACAGGATGGTGGGAAGAGAGAAAGAAAGGACACATCACTGTCCGCCGCATACCTGCGGGCTGTTTTGCTGGACTAAAATGATGAAGAGTACTGTGCCCGGGTAATGTTAAAATAATTAGATAACGTTAATACTGTCAATCTTAAAGTTCTATGTGTATTACTGTTCATAGTTTAAACAGCCAAATATGCTGAAGTTAAGTGAATCATATTGTAAAGTTATTGAGAGGAGAGGAGAGTTAACTTTGCTATTATTTTCAATTGATATTTTTTTACGATGAGACCTGTGTTGGGATCACCGCCTCACCAAAGATTTTGTTTTTTTCTTTGGTCTGTGGTTGGGACAGCACTTAGTGCACTTTTCCCAGAGGGAATCTTAAATCACAACCCTCTGCCTGCATTACAACAGGAGCTGGACAGATATCTGTACTCAGCTGGACTATTGGAAGTCACATATGTTTACTTTATTTTTTCTGTTTTGTGTTTAAAGAGTTCTTATTTCCTTGACATGTCGGTTTGGTCGGCAAACCGACATGTCAAGGATAGTTACTTTATGCAAAGGTGAATCTGGGGAGAGTAAAATGAAAATAGGAAATGCCGATTTATGTCAGAGGTAGGGATTATCAGTTATAATGTCAAAGGATTAAATAATCCTATAAAAAGGAAGAAAATGCTGACTCAGTTGAAGAAATGTAATTGCTCAATAGCGTGACTACAGGAAACTCACTTAAATGAGGTAGAACATAAGAAATTGAGGAGAGACTGGGTTGCACAGGTATTCTATGCTTTTTGTTCAAACAGCAGAAAGAGGGGAGTAGCAATTTTAATCAGTCATTCAATTAGTTTTGCAATTCAGAGAGAAGTGAAGGATAAAGCGGGGAGATATATACTTATTATGGGAACAGTAGGTGGAGTAGAGCTAACTATCATGAATATCTATGCCCCCAATGAAGATGGCCCCAATTTCTTTAAAGAAGTGGCAACTGTAATGGCAAGAGAAGCCAGAGGTACTATAATTTTAGGAGGAGATTTCAATTGTGTTTTAAATGTAAAATTGGATAAAACTCCTTTTGATTATGGGCCCATTAGCAGGAAATCCAGGGCAGCAAAACATATGTTGGAAGAATAAGGACTTGTGGATGTTTCGAGGGCTAAGAACCCAACCACGAGAAATTTCACCTTTCTGTCCATGGTACATGGGTCATATTCAAGAATTGATTTGATTTGCATCTCAAAACAAAGCTTATATAAAGTCAGAGAATGTGTTATTGAACCTGGTACCCTATCTGATCATGGTCCTGTATATATGAAATTAAATTTAGGCTTTGGTTGGCACTTCAAATACTGGAGACTAAATATTTCCTTGTTGACAGATCCAAATATAAAGGAAAACATAAAAAAAACAATTGATGAATACCTCAAAATTAATGATAATGGATCAGTATCCCCCTCGACTCTTTGGGAGGGGGCAAAGGCTGTGCTGAGAGGGAAATGTATTGAAATTGCGGTTGGATTAAACAGACAGAGATTGGAAAAGGAAAAACAGCTGGAAAGTGACATAAAAAGACTACTACATGAACACAAAATGACAAGGGACAAAAATGTCTTTAAACAAATACATGAAAGTAAAACCTCTTTGGATGAACTTCTCACACAAAAAGCAGAGGGAGCACTTCGATACACAAGCCAAAGGTACTATGAAAAGGGAAATCGGGCGAGCCGGCTATTGCCTTTCAACTGAGGAAACAACAATCAAGCCGTATTGTCCCTAAGATAAAACACCCCTCCTCTCTGACCGAGGTCTCCCACCCAGAGGAGATAGCTGAGGCATTCCATACTTACTATAAAAATCTTTATGATACATCAGGAGAAACACAAGACAAAAGGATATTAGAAGATATATTCAAAAATCTTAACTTAAGAAAACTCTGCATCTGAGGCGGACGAATTAATAGCTCCTATCCGAGAAAACGAGATACAAGACGTTATTAAATCATTAAAAAACAACAAATCCCCTGGCACAGATGGTTTACCAGGTGAATTTTATAAGGCCTTTGGAGAGGAGCTTGTGCCAAAACTTTGCCAGATCTTTAATTATGCCTTACAGGAAAATGACCCACCTCAGAGCTGGTCTGAGGCAGTAATAACGGTTATACACAAAGAGGGGAAAGATCCATTAGACTGTGATGCCTATAGGCCGATCAGTTTGTTGGGGAATGACGTAAAGATTATTAGTGCCATGTTAGCAAATAGAATGCAGAAATACTTAGGTAAATTGATTAATCCAGACCAGACCGGTTTCATACCAGGTCGACAAGGAGCAAACAATATTAGAAGAGCATTAAATGTACAATCATTGGCAAGACATTCAGTTCACCCGTCAATGCTTCTCAGTCTAGATGCTGAGAAGGCGTTCGACAGGGTGGACTGGACATATCTGAAATTTACTATGGAATAAATGGGATTTAATTTGACATTTATAAAATGGATTGAAGCACTGAATAAAGACCCAATATCAAGGGTCAGAGTGAATGGGTACTGCTCCCAATTTTTTCACCTTAAAAAAGGAGTCAGGCAGGGGAACCCAATCTCGCCTATTTTGTTCGCATTGTGTATTGAACCGCTTGCTAAATTGATAAGGACAAACGATCCGATCGAGGGAATAGTAGATGAAGGAGGGGAGATACACAAAATTTCGTTGTTCGCGGATGACGTTCTTTTGTTTATAAGAAACCCTCAGTCATCTATACCGGCCCTTATGCAATGCCTGAGAGACTATGGGGAGATGTCAGGGTACAAGGTGAATGAGGGGAAATCAGAAGCAATGATGATAACAGGATGCTGGCCGACATACTTGGATGGAGAGGTGAAATTCAAGTGGTCAAAAGGGGGCTTTAGATACCTGGAAATCATTCTCACACACGACACAAGTCAGCTATATAAGGCAAATTATGGTAAACTAATTTCTCAGATCAAAAATGACATGGAAAGATGGGAGGTGCTTCCTTTGTCCTTAGTTGGGAGGATAGAAAGTATCAGGATGAATGTCCTACCTAGAATGCTGTTTCTGTTCAATGCTCTGCCTATCACTGTTCCTGTATCTACCTTTACATCACTGGATAAGCTCATTTCCAAATATATATGGCAGAACAAGAGGCCCAGAGTGAGATTGAAAATACTCTGTACACCCAGAGATAAGGGCGGATTGGCCTTGCCACACTTCCGAAGTTACTACCTGGCAGCACAACTTGGAAAATTGGTCTCATGGATAAAACTAGATATGGACACAAGATGGGTGCATATACAGCATGGTTCATTTAAAAATGTGTCGCTTACAACTCTTCCCTTTCTAAATTCAAAAGCAAGACGTGGACTTAAGATACAAAATTAATATGTCAACCATACACCTAAGGTTTGGGAAAAGACAAGACGATTCCTTAAGCTACCTCTATCCCTATCAAGGGCAGCAAAAATAACAGCAGCAGGTGACTTTCTGCCAGCAAAGATGGACGATGGTTTCATTAGTGGGCAGGGAAAGGTTTAATCACAATAAATCAGTTATTTGAAGGAAGAACTCTGAGGGCTTTTTCACAACTTCAGGCAAAATACGACATTGACTCTAAGGATTTATTTAGATATTTTCAAATTCGACATTATTTGATGACACACAAAGAATGGGACAATATTAAAGAAGCTTCAACTAATTATGAACAATATTGGATTGAGATAGTTGAGAACAAAATGAACATTAAAAATACAATATCAGATATATATGGCAGGATAAGTATGGACACTTTAGTAGACACACTGGATGTGAAAGCTAAGTGGGAACTGGAATCTAATGCCGTGATTGCTGATGGAGAATGGGAGAGTTCTTGGTTACCCTGGCAAAAATGTTTAAGCAGCCCAACATGGAGGGAGTTCAGCTGGAAGTTAAGAATAAGGTATTTTAAAACTCCCTTGATAATAGCTTCTTATGATAATAACTGTTCTCCCCTGTGTTGGAGGGGCTGTGGCATAACGGGGGACTTCTCCCACATCTTTTGGGACTGCCCTAAACTGATGAAATTCTGGGAAGAGGTAAAAAAAAAAATAAGTGAGATTTTAAGATCAAACAGACCAATTGATCCACAGCAATTTATTATGGGTACAGCATCAACAAGCAAGTTAAGGAAAAACCAGGTGTTTTCGCTTAGAGTTCTTCTATTAATTGCACATAAAATGATCACAGTAAACTGGCTCAAACCCCACCCACCTACCTTGGACCAGTGGCGTCAGAGACTTAAGGATGTAAACTTCATGGAACGCATAACAGCAAACTTACAAATTCAGACAGACCTATATCTTGACAAATGGTCACCCATTCAAAAATATTTGGAGAGTTGAAGATATTATCTCTATTTGACTGAGTTAGATGTTTTTTTTGTGTTTTTTTTTTTTTTTTTTTTTTTTTAGTTTTATTTTATTTTTCGCTTGCTATTGAGGAAATAAATGACCTATAAAGAATATTGTATAATGTATATCTTGTTATGAGGTTTTGTAAGAATGTTGTGACTCTGGTAAGGAACCTGTTCTAATAAATTTTCAAAAAGAAAAATGTCAAAATCACTAAAATCAAGAAACTGGTTCAAAATATATTGCCATGTTGTCTACAAGTGCTTATCTCACACAGTTGAAGCGTTTACTGTCTTCTTCTTTCGGCTTTTCCCGTCAGGGGTCGCCACAGCGAGTCAACTTTCTCCATCTAACCCTATTCTCCGTATCCTCCTCTCTCACACCAACTACCTTCATATCTTCTCTCACCACATCCATAAATCCTCTCTTTGGTCTTCCTCGAGACCTCTTGCCTTGCAGCTCCAATTACAGCATCCGTCTACCAATATATTCTCTATCCCTCCTCTGTACATGACTGAACCATCTCAGTCTGGCTTCTCTGACCTTTTCTCCAAAACATCGAACATGTGCTGTTCCTCTGATAGACTCATTCCTGATCCTATCCATCCTGGTCACTCCCAAAGAGAACCTCAACATCCTCATCTCTGCAACCTCTAGTTCTGCCTGCTGTCTTTCGGTCATTGTAACAGTTTCTAGTCCATACATCATCGCTGGTCTCACCACTGTCTTGTACACCTTTCCTTTTATTCTGGCTGAAAGTCTTCTATCACATAGTACCGCTGACACTTTTCTCCACCCATTCCAACCTGCTTGGACCCGTCTCTTCACCTCTTTTACGCGCTCTCCGTTGCTCTGGACTGTTGACCCTAAGTACCTGAAATCCTCCAGCTTCTTGATCTGCACTCCCTGTAGCCTCACCGTTCCACCCGAGTTCCCCTCATTCACACACATACGGTATGTTCTGTCTTGCTGCGACTAACTGTCATTCCTCTCTTTTGCAGAGCATACCTCCACCTCTCTTGATTTTCCTCTACCTGTTGTCTGCTCTCACTACAGATCACAATGTCATCCGCAAACATCATGGTCCATGGGGATTCCTGTCTAACCTCATCTGTCAGCCTATCCATCACCATTGCGAACAAGAAGGGGCTCAGAGCTGATCCCTGATGGAGTCCCACCTCCACCTTGAACTTCTCGGTTACCCCTACAGCACACCGTACCAGTGTCTCACAGCTAGCATACATGTCCTGCACCAGTCTAACATACTTCTCTGCCACTCCAGACTTCCTCATACAATACCAGAGCTCCTCTCTTGGCACCCTGTCAGATGCTTTTTCTAGGTCTACAAAAACACAAACCAGCTCCCTCTGGCCTTCTCTGAACTTTTCTATTAGCATTCTCAACGCAAATACTGCATCTGTAGTACTCTTCCTAGGCATGAAGCCATACTGCTGTTCACAAATGCTGACTCCTGCTCTCAGTCTAGTTTCCACTACTCTTTCCCATAACTTCATTGTATGGCTCATCAACTTTATCCCTCTATAATTGCCACAATTCTGCACATCCCCTTTATTCTTAAAAATAGGCACCATCACACGTCGTCCCCATTCTTCAGGCATCTCCTCACTCTCTTAGATCCCGTTGAATAATCCGGTCAGAAAATCTACCGCTGTCTCTCCAAGACACTTCCACACCTCCACAGGTATATCATCAGGACCAACTGCTTTTCCACTCTTCATCCTCTTCAATGCCTTCCTTACTTCACTTTTACTCATTTGTGCTACTTTATGGTCTACAATAGTCCCCTCTTCTACCCTTGCCTCTCTTTCGTTTTCCACATTCATCAGCTCTTCAAAGTACTCTTTCCATCTTCCCATCACTCTTCTAGCATGTGTCATTTCCCTCTCTGTCCTTAATCACCCGGACCTGTTGTACATCCTTTCCATCTTTATCTCTCTGTTTCGCCAACCTGCATAGATCATTCTCACCCTCCTTACTATCTTACCGAGCATACAAGTCATCATACGCCCTTTGTTTTGCCTTTGCTACCTCTATCTTTACCTTTCGCCGCATCTCCCTGAACTCCTGTCTGTTCTCTTCAGTCCTCTCAGTATCCCACTTCTTCTTCGCTAACCACTTTCTCTGAATATACTCCTGCACTTCCTCATTCCACCACCAAGTCTCCTTATCTACTTTCCTTCCAGATGACAAACCAAGTACTCTTCTACCTGTCTCCCCGATAACACTAGCTGTTGTCGTCCAATCATCTGGAAGCTCACCCTGACCACCCAGGTCCTTTCTCAACTCCTCCCTGAAAACCATGCAACACTCCTCCCTTTTCAGCTTCCACCACTTTGTCCTCTGCTCTGCCTTTGTCCTCTTCATCCACCTTGTCACCAGAGTCATCCTACAAACCACCATCCTATGCTGTCTGGCTACACTCTCACCTACAACTACTTTGCAGTCACTGATCTCTTTCAGGTTACCTCGTCTATACAAGATGTAGTCTACCTGCGTGCTCCTACCTCCGCTCTTATAAGTTGCCCTATGTTCCTATTTTTTCTGGAAAAAGTTGTTCACTACAGCCATTTCCATCCTTTTTGCAAAATCTACCACCATCTGTCCCTCTGCTTTCCTATCCTGGATACCAAATCTGCCCATCACTTCTTCATCCCCTCTATTGCCTTCACCAACATGTCCATTGAAGTCTGCACCAATTACCACTCTCTCATTTCTGGGAATATTCTGCATCACTTCATCCAACTCATTCCAGAACTTCTCCTTCTCTTCAGATTCACATCTCACCTGTGGGGCATAGCCACTAACAAACTTGAGCATCACACCTTCAATTTCCTATTTCAGACTCATAAGTCTATCTGACATTCTTTTCACCTCTAGGACGTTCCTTATGAACTCCTCCTTCAAGAGAACTCCTACTCCATTTCTCTTCCTGTCAGTATCATGATAGTACAGCTTAAAGCCTGCTCCTATGCTTCCAGTCTTACTACCTTTCCACCTGGTCTCCTGGACACACAGTATATCCACCTTCCTTCTCTGCATCATGTCCACCAACTCTCTACCTTTTCCTGTCATAGTCCCAATATTCAAAGTCCCTACTCTCAGTCCCAGGCTCTTTCCTTTCCTCCTCTCTCTCTGCTTCCGAACACGCGCTCCTCCTCTTCTTCTTGTTCTTGTTCTTCGACCCACAGTGGCCCAATTTCCATTAGTACCCTGTAGGTCATCAGTACCAATGGCGGTCGTTGTTAACGCGGTCCGCGACCGATCCGGTATGGTGTGGTTATGGTTGACTCGCATGTTTGGTTTTGGCAAAAGTTTTACGCCGGATGCCCTTCCTGACGCAACCCTCAGCAGTGTCTCCCTGTGCCGGTCCCAAACCCGGATAAATGCACTGTGCCCCCCCAAGGCAGGCTTGGAGAGACACAGGCCAGTGCCGCCCTGAGGCTGCATTACCCTCTCTTTCTAACATGTTTTATAAAAATATGCTTCTCTTCTTTATAGCTCATCACACATGTCTTTATTTTTTCAGTCCATGCCTCAGCCAGCCTTAAGCTCCACTGATGCGCATGTGCGGATGCCTCTATCTAGCGGACATAAAATATAGACAGTCAATTAAATGTGAATGTGTTGGCGTGATGCTCCGGGATGTGTGGAGCTCAGGGAGCTCCACGAGTGAGGGAGAGAAGTTGGGGTGGGGGTGTAAGTAGGGTCTAGGATTCCCCGAGTCAGGGCCAGCGATGCATTTAGAGGCATACTGCATAGAAGATAATGTCTTCATATTCTTCTTGGACTTTTATACAGCCTTTGACTCAGTCGAACATCCATTTATCACAGCGACGCGCGAACATTTTGGATTTGGTTTAAAATTCAGGAATGTGATCCGTGGGCTCCAGGAGAATATTCATAGCTGTGTCACCCTGCCAAGCAGCACCACTCCAAGCCTCCATGTTGATGTGGGAATCCCCCAAGGTTGCCCCATCTCACCCTATTTATTTATACTTGCTACCGAAATGCTAGCCGTTTATGTTAAAAATAGCAACGATATCCAAAAGTTAGACGTGTTGGGGACAGAAATTGTTATTAGCCAGCTGGCAGATGACACAACCTTGATGAACATCAAGTCCAAATGAGCGTTGAAAAACATTCTCCAAGGCTTCAGGATTGTCATTAAACTTAAAGAAATGCAAACTTCTTGCGCTGCACGACTCGCCACTAAAGGAAATCAGCAATGTTCCTATCAAATCAGAAATAAAATACTTGAGCATTTTCCTATCTAAGGACCAAAAGTTAAAGCAATCCAGGAACATTGAATCAAAGTAAAGCTAAATTGAATATATGGCTCAGTTTAGATTCAAAGAGATTTATCAATATTAGGCTGGATATATTTGACTAAAAGGGAATGTTTATCCAGATGTATATACCCAGTGTATTCCAATGCTGCTCCAAATCAACTCATAAAATCTATTAACCAAATAAATTTCAACTTAATCTGGAGGAACAGACCACACCATCTTAAAAAAAAAAAAAAAAACACATTTGGTGAAAGAAACAAGTGAAGGAGGGCTGAAAGTGATAGAGTTGGACTGCCTGAATGGGACATTGATGATGTTTGATCCAGGATTTCAACCAGTTCACCTTCATTCTTTCTGGTATTGTACTCCAAACTACTTATTCAACATAGTCGGCAGCCTAAGTCTTCTGCTTATCTCTGACTTTGATATCAACAAGATTCCTGTCCAATTTTCAGCGTTCCATAAACAAATATTATATTGGAAAATGACATACGTACATGATTTCTCACCACACAGTACAATAATTTGGAACAATAGATATGTACTGCATGGCAACAAACCTCTGCCATTGTCATCCAGCAAGTCAATTATTGACCATATACCTTTCTCAAACCATTCCTTGTAAAACAGTCCTCAACTATGAACAGTTCTGTACTACACAGATTTAAGCCTCCCGTATTAGAGTTCATAAAGTTACGAAACGCACTGCCTCGACAATTTGTATTCCCGACCAAAAATTTAATGACGCACCAAACCGTACAACCAGTGTTACGGTTGGTTTCCAAGAGGACAGACACAGGTTCATAGATTCGCAGGAGGTATAAGTTGATAGACCGGGAGGTCATACACACATCAGGGAGAAGAATACGCAGACTTGTCATAGCAACGAGATCAGACAATGTCTGCAACTTTGGGCCCGCCCTTTATACTCTTGCCTAATTAGTGGGATTGTTTCCTGGTGAGGCGTGTTCACCAGGTGCAGGGGATAACTGCCGTGATTGCTGTGCCGCTTGCCCGGGGATCCGATGAGTTGTGACAGTACCCCCCCCCCTCCAGCCTCCTTCTCCTTGGACGAGGGCGCACGGCGATGGGGACGACCACAGGGACGCGGAGCCGGTTGACCTGGATGGGCGCTATGGAACTCCTCCCATAGCCGTGGGTCCGGGATGTCCTTGCGGTGGACCCAGGAGCGTTCCTCTGGCCCGTACCCCTCCCAGTCGACCAATCTCGACACCGCCGGGGTCAACTGGAGTACCTGGAGTATCTGGCGTACTGCATAGATGGGTCCCTCGTCCAGGAGGGGAGGTGGTGGAGGCGGCACAGCAACCCCAGGGCCTGCAGCGTCTGAAGAGTAAGAGGAATACCACGGTTTTAACAGAGATACATGAAATAACGGGTGAATTTTATATTCAGGCGGGAGTTGTAGGCGAAAAGTAACCGGATTGATCTGGTGGGAGATCCTGAAGGGCCCGATATACTTTGGCCGAGTTTTTTGCAGGGGTGTTTCATGCGAAGGTCCCGTGTCGAGAGCCACACTTTCTGTCCCACGACATAGGCAGGGGCCTGGGCTCGGTGGGCATCCGCACAGCAGCGGCGGCGGCGTAGAGCCCCTTGCAAATGCCGGTGGGCTCTGGCCCACACCCTCTCGCTCTCCCTGAACCATTGATCAACTGCTGGGACTTCTGAGGATTCTCCTGTCCAGGGAAACATGGGTGGTTGGTAGCCAAGCATGCACTGGAATGGCGTCAACCCGGTGGTTGGTTGCTGAGGGAATTTTGAGCATATTCTGCCCAGGGAAGGAATTGACTCCAATTTGCAGGGTGTTGCTGGCAGTACGTTCGAAGGTAGCGGCATACCTCTTGGATCTTGCGTTCTGTTTGGTTACCATCCCCAGACGACAAGCTCACTGTCACCCCCAGCAGGCGAAGGAAGGCTCTCCAAAACCTGGATATGAATTGAGGTCCTCGATCAGAGACGATGTCCTCCGGCAGTCCAAAGTTCCGGAAGACCTGGTTGAAGAGGGCTTCTGCTGTCTCTGATCCCCATGAGGGGAGTCCCTACAGCATCAACTTGCATGCCTTTAAAAAAAAAAAAAAAAAAAAAAAAAAAAAAAAAAAAATCGATCCCCCCTCCAAGGGATACACGAGCATCCTAGTGGTTGTGGAAGGTCTGTGGCATAATCAATGTGAGATGGGACCAGGGTCTATTTGGGATGGGTAAGGGTTCCAGTTTCCCTGCTGGTAGGTGACGAGGCGTTTTTGCCCTGGCACAGTCGGGGCATTGGCTGACATATCTTCGGACGTCTCTCGACATTCCTGGCCACCAATATTTGTTTCGAAGTATGTTCTGAGTCGCACTCATTCCTGGATGCCCGGTACCTGGTGCGGAGTGTGCAGAGGTGAGGAGAGATTCCCGGATGGTCTGTGGTACGTAGGTACGATTTGCCGGAGTGTTGGGTGGTGCGGGGTCGGACACGGTGTGCTCGTAAACCCCATCCGGTGGAGCCTGGATGAAGAAATCCGGGAAGCATCAGTCAGGCAGGATTTTCTCTGTCACGGATTCACTCCAGAAAACGCCCTGGAAGAACCAGAGCGTCGGCTCGCCCATCGAGAGCACCAGATTTCAGTTCAACATCCGATATCGCCCTGGCAAAGAAGAGGGTCCATCTAGCTTGGCGGGGGTTTAACCTCTTGGCTTGGCGCAGGTACTGCAAGTTCTTGTGGTCTGTTAGCACCGTGAAAGGGTATTTCGCGCCCTCAAGCCAGTGGCACCACTCTTCCAATGCCAGCTTGATGGCCAGGAGCTCTCTATTGCCAATATCATAATTGCTCTCTGCCTTCTTTTCAAAAAGGATGAGTTCAGCACAGGGCTGGAGTCGGGCCGGCTTTCCATGGGGTTGGGACAGGACAGCTCCCACCCCCGTGGTCAAAGCATCAACCTCCACTGTGAAGGGAAGATCTGGGTCCGGGTGGTGCAGCAGAGGGGCGGACGTGAAGGCCTTCTTGAGCTCCAGGAAGGCTCGTGTGGCGGTTGGGTTCCATTGCAGGCGTTTTGGTTTGCCGCACAACAGGGAGGTGAGGGGTGTAGCCAGTTGGCTGAAGTTCTCTAGGAACCGTCGGTAGAAGTTAGCGAACCCCAGAAACCTCTGGAGTTGCTGGATTGTCTGGGGTTGAGGCCAAGAGTGGACGGCACTGACCTTTTCTTCATCCATACTCACTCCCTGTGGATCGAGGTGGTAGCCGAGGAACTGGACGGTGGTCTGGTGGAACAGGCATTTCTCTGCCTTGAGGAACAGTTGGTGTTCGCGAAGCCTGGTGAGGACCTGGGTGACATGGCGTACGTGACTGGACAGATCAGGGGAGTGGATCAGGATGTCATCTATATAGACCACAAATTTTTGGAGGAAGTCCCTGAATATCTCATTCATGAAGCCTTGGAACACGGAAAGGGCATTGGCTAGGCCATATGGCATGACCCTGTACTCCCAGTCACCAGAGGGGGTTACGAAGGCAGTTTTCCACTCATCCCTTCTTCGAAGGTGCACCAGGTTATAGGCGCTCCGGAGGTCCAGTTTGGTGAATATTTTGGACCCCCGGAGGGACTCCAAAGCCGCTGGCACCAAAGGTAGAGGATAACGGAATTTTACGGTGGCTTGGTTCAGGATCCGGTAGTCCACAAAGGGCCTCAACCCTCCATCCTTCTTTGTGATGAAGAATGTCGAAATCCCCTGCGGCCTCGCCAGTCGGATATAGCCCTGGCGCAGGGATTCCTCTATATAGGTCTCCATGGCCGCCTGTTCAGGGAGAGAGAGAGGGTAGATCTTTTCGTTCGGTAGCGGTTGGCCTGGAAGTAGATCGATCGCACAGTCCCAGGGACGATGTGGAGGCAGCGCGGTGGCTCGTTGGGAGCTGAAGACGTCCTGAAAACCCGCATACTGGGAAGGGATCTGGCCCGGTGGTCTTGCTTGGGGCTTTCCACTGATGTGGCATAGAGATGCACTACTCTCCTCGGAGGGAGCTGGGGAAAACAGTGCTCCTTGCAAGTCTCACCCCAGCGCAGGATTTCCCCAGTGGCCCAGGAAACCGTAGGCTCATGCGCCCTCAACCAAGGTCTGCCTAACACTAGATCTATCTGTGATTCCTCCAGGACATGAAACAAAATGTTCTCCACATGCAGAACCCCAATTCTAAGCTGAAGGGAGGAGGTTTGTGTGTTGACTTGCCTGGAAGATAGAGGTTTTCCCATCACTGATCGAACGGTGAAGGAGGGGGAACACGGGATCCGGGGAATTTGTAGCTGTCGGCAGAGTGCACCGGAGATGAAGTTCCCTGCCGAGTCGGAGTCTAGGAGGGCGTGCACAAGGTGGGTAGAGTCAGACACACAAAGCTGGGCTGGGATAGTCAATGGTGTTAAGTAGACGTTAGGAGAAAGCACAGCGCCCACCTGGGGTGTTGGAGGTCTCGTGGGGCAGTGTGATATCCGGTGATCCTTATCTCCACAGTAGAGGCAGAGGCGGTTGGCTATGCGTCTGCGTCTCTCTGTGGTTGATAATTGGAGGGCATCCACCTCCATGGCCTCTCCTGCTTGCTCCGGCTGGTTCCGGGACGGCCCTGTGGCAGACCTTCCCGGGACAGAGAAACAGGCCTCTCTCCGGTGCGATACCCGGATGGCCAGCTGGATGAACCTCTCCAACCCCATGCCGTCATCGTACGCCGCCAGGTGGAGGCGCAAGGAGGTGTTCAGGCCTTGTCGAAACTTGGCCAGAAGGGCTGGCTCATTCCATCCACTGCTAGCGTCCGGAACTGTAGGGCATACTCCACGATGGACCCCTTCCCCTGACGGAGGTTTAAAAGTTGAGCCTGGAGGGAGGAATCCCCCTCAGGCAGGCTGAAGGCTTCTAGGAAGTGCTCCATGAAGTTCTGCGCCGTCGCCGTCACCGTGCCTGGGGTATTCCAGATCGCTTCCGCCCACTGGAGTGCCTTACCCGACAGGAGGGAGATGACGTAGGCGATCTTGGACTTCTCCGTGGGGAACCAAGTGGGCTGCATCTCAACCATCAGTGAGCATTGTAACAGTAAGCCCTTACAACTTTCTGGGGAGCCGGAGTAGGTGGCGAGGCTAGCCATCGGGGCAGCCTGGATGACCTGATGAGGCGTGGAAGAGCTTGTGGGCTCCATACCAGGTCTGATCTTCTGTTACAGTTGGTTCCCAAGAGGACAGACACAGGTTCATAGATTTGCAGGTGGTTTAATAAGTTGATAGAGCGGGAGGTCATACACACATCAGGGAGAAGAATACGCAGACTTGTCATAGCAACAAGATCACACAATGTCTGCAACTTTGGGTCCGCCCTTTATACTCTTGCCTAATTCGTGGGATTGTTTCCTGGTGAGGCGTGTTCACCAGGTGCAGGGGATAACTGCCGTGATTGCTGTGCCACTTGCCCGGGGATCCGATGAGTCGTGACACACAGTTACCCCAACTATCAGTCCAGGGAATCTCAATTCTGGGGAGAAAGTGCAGTTGTTATCTGAGAAATATGCTCTCAGTTATTTCCCTTTTATTTTGAAGGGCCAGTCCCAGTGTCCGATCTGTCCGTTGTGTTTTTATTTGCTTGAAAATAAACCTAACTTCTTCCAGTTCTGCAAAGCAAGAGGCTGTCACACATATTATTCCTCCGTAAAAGACCCAGTTGGTATTGAGGGGTAGCACGCAGATCTACTGCACAAATGACCTCTGATAACAGGTTATGGCCCCAGGAAACCCCCAAAGACGGCTGAAGACAGTTTGGAGCCGCTGAGAAGAGCGACGATACTGCGAACTCGGAGTGAAGGTTAGCTTGAGTGGCGAGACTCCAGACCCGGCACCCCAGTGCCTTCATAGCCATCTTTGGGGATTTCAACCACGCCACCCTGTCATCATCTCTGCCCACTTTCAAACAGTTTGTGGACTGCAAGACCAGAGACAATAAAACTCTGGACCTGCTGTATGCCAATGCCAAGGACGCATACAGCTGCACAGCTCTCCCTGCTCTGGGCAGATCAAACCACAATCTGGTCCACTTGAAGCCTCGCTATGTTCCTGAAGTCCAGCGGCAACCTGTGATCACCAGAACTGTCCGGAGGTGGTCACAGGCGGCAGAACTGACTCTTCAGGGATGCTAGGAGACGACGGACTGGGATGTGCTCTGCGAAGACCAGGGAGGCGACATCGGAAAACTCTCCGACTGCATTACTGACTCTGAGAAACAACGCACAGTCTTGGTGGGGATGATGTTGTCCGTGCAGAAGTTGACAAACAACAAACCCTGGGTGACTAAGGACATTAAGGACACACTGAACAGGAAGAAGGCAGCATTCAGGAGTGGAGACAAAGAGGAACCGAAGAAGGTGCAGACTGAGCTGAGGGAGAAGATCGCAGAGGGAAAGGACAGTTACAGGAGGAAGCTGGAGAGCAAACTCCAGCGGAACAACATGAGGGAGGTGTGGAGTGGGTTGAAAACCATCACTGGCCATGGAAAACAAGCAAGCCAGATGATGGAAGGAGACTTGCAGGAGGCAAACGAACTAAACCTGTTTTTTAACAGATTTGATGAAGGTGCCTCCGCCCACCCTCCCCCCAGTTCCTCTCAGGACTTTCCTTCCCCTGTGCCCTCACCCCTCACTTTAAGGAGCTTTCCCCCTCCCCCACGCACCTCTTCTGCTTCCCTGGACGATGTCTCGTTTACACCTCAGCCCTCCTGCCCCCCACTGGGACTCTCTCCACCCCCTCCTGTCGCCTTCACCGCTCAGGAGGTGAGAAGAGAGTTCAGCCGCCTTCGTCCCAGGAAAGCTGCTGGCCCTGACGGCCTTAGCCCCAGAGTGCTGAAAGGATGTGCCTCTCAGCTGTGTGGGATCTTCTCACATCTCTTCAACCTGAGCCTGACCCAGACGGTTGTCCCCGACCGGTGGAAAACCTCATGCCTGGTTCCAGTGCCCAAGGTGAAGCATCCCAGCACACACAGCGACTACAGACCAGTGGCCCTGACATCACACGTCATGAAGTCGCTGGAGAGGCTCGTCCTGAGGCACCTTGGCACAGTCGTCGGACCTTCGCTGGACCCCCTGCGGTTCGCATACCACCCACGGATAGGAGTGGAAGACGCCATCATCTTCCTGCTGCACAGAATCTACACACACCTGGAGGAGGCAGGAAGCACTGTGAGAGTTATGTTCTTTGACTTCTCCAGTGCTTTTAAAACCATTCGACCTGCCCTGCTGAACAGGAAGCTTCTGGACATGCAGGTAGATGCTCCACTCGCGGCTGTTGGAGAGTAATTCTAATTCATGCTGGTCTAAGTTAAAACCTGTAAAGAGGAGACTGAGGTTATAATAAGAAATAACACAGACAAGCGACTATTCTTTTGTGCTCTGCAGAGGGGGAGACTCAGCGCGCTCTTTGGAGCCAAGATCCAGAGAATCCCCCCGAGTTCCTCCTTGCTCGGCTTTTTATTGTGTGAAAGTGTTTATTTACATAACAACATTCATTGGATAGTATAGTTCATGCATATGTGAAGTTGTCCAGGATGATATACAGGGGTGGGCAGGTTTCTCTCCAGAAGTGTTTATCCTCGTTTAGATTTACGTTTACAGGGGTTAGGTTCTTATCTAAAGATGTTTACGACCATTGGAATATCTTGGAGGGCCCAATTCTTGTTAGAGGACAAAGGTCTTTTGTGCTCGGGCATGTCTGGCTAACTTCATGTGAGTAGTCGAAATAACATAGTTATAGAAATAGAGAGAAAACTCTAACATTGTTCGTAGTCTCATAAACAGGAGGGAATTGTTAAACTCTTCAGCATCATCATGCCATGTTGGTACATAGTTTACAGATAACACTTCATACAACATCATGGTCGTCGTCCTCCACAGTCGAATCATTATCATTTTCTTTTTCTGAATCACTTATAGGCAGTTGCTCATATATCTGTCCAGTGTAGTGAGTCCTTGGTTGGGTCTGCACTGCTACTATTGCCATCTGGACAAAGGCTGTGGAAGCCATTTTAGCAATCATGCTTCTCAAACAAGGAATAACGCACAAAGTAAATAAACAAAACAAAATAAGAATCACAATCACAGGTGTAAGGCATTTTAAAAGTATTTGCCACCAAGTTCCGTTGATGATCCATCCAAGAGGGTCAAACTGTAAAAACGACATTAAAGTATCACTGTCCTCTTTACCCTCTAGTTGGTTCTTTAATGTCGTCATTTTGTCATGAATTGCTGTGAAATTGTCTCGCATGTCTGGGATATATGTGCAACATTGTTGTCCTATTGCTGTGAAATTGTCTCGCATGTCTGGGATATATGTGCAACATTGTTGTCCTATTATCGCACATACACCACCTTCCTTGGCTAAGACAATGTCTAAAGCCATACGATTTTGTAAAAGCATTTCTTTCATAGCCATAGTCTCTGGATTGTTTTGTATCAGTCCATTCAATTCTAGAACCCTTGACGTTAGGTTCTCTAATGTCGCCCAGACCTCATTCATTTGATGTCCCAAGTAGACTACACCATAGTTAGGGAACATTGTCATAAGTATTCCTCTAGAGTCACTTATCAAGGCTCTTCGACTACGTTCATGTCCCACAGGCCTAATGAGTTGTATGCTATGAGTCATGTTATGCTCTGGTATAAAAGTCATAGCCCTTCCTAATCGGGCCAAATAGCATGTGCCACACCAATGTTCAGGCAGATACAGAAATGCTCGTTTGCCACAAATCCATACATGTGTTTTTGGGCATGTATGGATAACCGTATTTGTGTGGGAATCCAAAAATCCTCCATGGTGGTATACCAGATTTGGTGAGGTTTGTTTCAATGCCCAATAATGGCTTGAGGGCTGTCAGATTCATGGCACACACACCCATTCCCCACTTTCCAACCTCACATATACTATTATTATAGTAGTCATAGGTTTTCCTAACCGGTCTATCCGTTTCCATATCTAGCACAGTGTCACACTGTAGTTGGCCGAGATAATGCTCTTTCTTACCACACTGTCGTTTCATACAAAATGGTGGTGTCTTTTGTATTGTCATTAGAGTGAATCCCTCAATGACAGTTTTATTGGTTACCATAGAATAATTAGCTGGTAATCGCCATTTGGATGGATCGTAAGGCAGAAAAGGAAGGACTGAGGTATTTGTTATATTCTGAAAAATTCCAAATCTCTGACTCAGTCCTTGGGAATATACCCATATTATAGACAAGGTCTCACTTTGGTTAATTGGATGAGGTTGTATAGTCGGGTTATGAGACATTGATATTGGCATTACCGTACAAACATAACAATCAGTTAGGTCTCCTGCCATTACATTTACCAATCGCCACCAGAGACTGTCTCGGTGTGGAAGATGAGAAGCAGTATGAACTCTGGGAGACTAAATGCTTGGCCTACATGCGGCTGCAGGGGCTCAAAGACACAATTCTGAGTGAAACTCCAGAATTTGATGACGATGACGAGGAGGCGAAGGACAAGGAGCAGAATGAAATGGTCCATGCCGAACCGATCCAGTTTTTAGATGACAAAAGTCTAGGCCTGGTCATGCGCGAAGCTGCAGATGATGGGAGAAAGGCACTGAAGATGTTACGAGAGTATTACGCAGGTAAAGGGAAGCCTGGCATTATAAACCTGTATACTGACCTGACAAAACTGCAGAAAGGAAGCAATGAAAGCGTAACAGACTTTGTGATTAGGGCAGAGACTATAATCACGGTGCTAAGAAATGCAGAGGAAGTCATGAGTGATGATCTTCTCATAGCTATGGTGCTAAAGGGACTTCCAGAATCATTCAAACCATTTGCAGTTCATGTGACTCAAAGTGAAGAAAAGCTCAAATTTGCTGACTTCCGTGTTTTTCAGTGACTTTCAGAGCTGACACACACCATGTTGAGCTGGCAGACGCGACCAAGTGTCAAGGCGTGGCGAAGCAGCGGGGAGAGGCAGAGGTGATCCTCATAGACAGCAGAGGACGTCACCACACAGCACCACTGAGAAACGCACTGTTCATCCCTTCCTGTCCACAGGACATTTTTTCTGTGATGGCCGCCACAGCAAGCGGAGCAACGGTAATCTTCAATGAAGAAAAAGACATAGTCAAAATGAGTGACGGTACTGTATTTCCTATTCATGTGCAGAACACACTTTACTACCTATCTACAGCAGATGAAAGTAATGACAAATGCAATGGGTGTTTTGATTTACAAACATGGCATGAAATTTTCGGCCATTGTAATTAGAGCGATGTACAAAAGTTGACAAAAGTGGTTGATGGTATGGTAATCAAAGGGAAAACTGAAAAACCTGTATCACCATGTGAAGTGTGTATTCAAGGGAAGTTTGTGCAGATCAGAAACAGAGAGCCTGATGCAAGAGCAACAGAGGTGTTTGATTTAGTGCATACAGATCTGGCAGGGCCAGTAAATCCCATATCTATAGATGGACACAGATTTGCATTGTCGTTTACTGATGATTATTCCAACACAATTTTTGTGTACTTTCTCAAACAAAAGAGTGGTACAGTGAGTGCCACAGAGAGATTCTTAGCAGACACTGCCCCTTATGGGAAGATTAAGTGTATGAGATCTGACAATTGTACTGAGTTTATGTCAAAAGAGTACCAAGGACTAATGATTAAACGGGGTGTTAGACATGAAACGTCAGCGCCATACTCACCACACCAAAACGGGAAAGCAGAGAGAAACTGGAGGACTTTATTCGACATGGCATGGTGCATGTTACTAGGAAGCAACCTACCCAAAACATTGTGGACCCATGCAGTGCAGACAGCAGCAGTCAGGAACTGATGCTTTAATAATCGGACAAAGCAGACGGCTTACTTTATGTTGACGGGAAAGAAACCAAATGTGTCACAAATGCAAATGTTTGGTGCTGTGTGCTATGCATACAAGCACAACAAAAAGAAACTTGACTCAAGAGGTGAGAAGGGAGTTTTCATTGGATATGACAAAAATAGTCCAGCTTATTTTGTATATTATCCAAATAGTGAAAGAGTACTAAAAACACAGACTGCTAAAATTTGTGACAAACCCATCTCCAGAGCAACAAACCCAGACAGAGATGAGCTCAGATCAGGATGATGATGATGATGATGATGATGATGATGATGATGATGATGATGATCTTCATCTAGCGGCCATAAAATGTAACGAAGCGGAGGGAGAAAGCCATCCGGTGTTCCCCGAGTAGCGGCGACGAACGAGTTTAGAGCCGTGGAGAAGGTTTGCTTCCCCCCCACCCTCTCTTTCTAACTTCTTCTTCTTCTTCTTCTTCTTCTTCTTCTTCTTCTTCTTCTTCTTCTTCTTCTTCTACAGTTTCTAGTCCATACATCATCGCTGGTCTCACCACTGTCTTGTACACCTTTGTACACCGTGGAAATGGGCAGCCCCGTATCTGACCGTGTGACACAGCCAAGCAGTGCAGACAATGTGAGACGATCAACTAGAACCAAAAAGAAGCCCAGTTACTTTAATGGTTATGTGACTAGTGCTATTGACGATGACCAAGTGTTCACTAACATTGACTACTGTTATAGACTGGCGTGTGGTGTCCCACAGACATTTAAAGAGGCAAGGAGTTCCCTCAATGCTGACAAGTGGATGAAATCTATGGACGACGAGATGGAGTCATTGAGAGAGAACAACACTTTTACCCTAACACAGCTACCCCAAGGCAAGTGTGCAGTGGGGGTGGGGGGGTGGGTGTATGCGCTAAAAAGAAATGAAGTTTGCACAAACAAATATAAAGCTCGTTATTTTGCTAAGGGCTACAGTCAAAAGTATGGCACGGATTTTGAGGAAACATTTTCTCCAACAGCAAATATGACAAGTGTGAGGGTGTTTATGCAGAAATCAGTTCAGGAAAATTTGGCAGGTCGTCATTGGAATCTGATGCTCCATTCTTACTTGATTGACAACGACTTTATTCAGAATGAAGCAGATCATTGTGTTTATGTCAAAGAAAACCAAAATGACAAAGTCATCACCATAATATGGGTAGATGATTTAATCATAGCTGCGAGTGATGAGGAAGTAATGAAAGAGGTGAAAATCATGCTTACAGCTAGATTTAAAATGAAGGACTTGGGCAAAGTGATCAAAATCAACACCCAGAAAATACGTCAGTCAGAAGAGTGTGTTAAGATGTCACAAAGAAAATATGTGGAAAGGTAGCCCTACAGTATTGTCCAACACAAGAGATGCCGGCACATGTTATGACAAAGCCTGCATCGCAGTTTAAGTTGTTGAATTTTTCAAAGTTGTTGTTTAGGTCATGAGTATTTTATTTGGATGTAAATGGGCAAAGATACCAATAATATGAGAGCAAGTGGGGGCGTTGTTAACTGAGAAATATGCTCTCAATTATTTTCCGTTTTATTTCCAAGGGCCAGTCTCAACTTCCCAGTCAACAGGACCCCGCAGACCGGCCAAGGTGCACCTTCTTCGGACACGGATCCCCGTGACGTCGGCGTGAAGCTCCGGGAGCACCAGACATGCACTTATGAATAAGCGGAGGAGTCAACTCCATAAGTCCTCAACTCAGGGCCTCGGTGTCACTGAATCGAGCAATTTGGTTTTTAATGTTTAAAAATCGGCTTAACATTGAGGTGGAAAACACAGCGGTATCGTTAAAATACAGTAACAGGGTGATAACATCCATGTAAGAAGTGGAGGGGGATTTATTGCACTCACGGCCCCACTCGTTTATTCCTCTCATACACAGCGGCCAGATCACCTGCTGGAGCTCCAAGCCCTGTGCACAGTCGGATGCCGCCATCTAGCGGACATAAAATGTAACGAAGCGGAGGGAGAAAGCCATCCGGTGATCCCCAAGTAGCGGCGACGAACGAGTTTAGAGCCGTGGAGAAGATTTGCTTTGGGTAGATGATTTAATTATTGCAGCAGAGTGTTGCATGGTTTTCAGGGAGGAGTTGAGAAAGGGTCTGGGTGGTCAGGGAGAGCTTCCAGATGATTGGACAACAACAGCTAGTGTGATCAGGGAGACAGGTAGAAGAGTACTTGGTGTGTCATCTGGAAGGAAAGTAGATAAGGAGACTTGGTGGTGGAATGAGGAAGTGCAGGAGTGTATACAGAGAAAATGGTTAGCGAAGAAGAGGTGGGATACTGAGAGGACTGAAGAGAACAGACAGGAGTTCAGGGAGATGCGGCGAAAGGTAAAGATAGAGGTAGCAAAGGCAAAACAAAGGGCTTATGATGACTTGTATGCTCGGTTGGATAGTAAGGAGGCTGAAAATGATCTATACAAGTTGGCGAAACAGAGAGATAAAGATGGAAAGGATGTACAGCAGGTCCGGGTGATAAAGGACAGAGAGGGAAATGTATTGACAGATGCTAGAAGAGTGACAGGAAGATGGAAAGAGTACTTTGAAGAGCTGATGAATGTGAATGTGGAAAATGAAAGAGAGGCAAGGGTAGAAGAGGTGATTATTGTAGACCACAAAGTAGCAAAAATGAGTAAAAGTGAAGTGAGGAAGGCATTGAAGAGGATGAAGAGTGGAAAAGCAGTTGGTCCTGATGATATACCTGTGGAGGTGTGGAAGTGTCTAGGAGAGGCAGCGGTAGATTTTCTGACTAGATTATTCAACAGGATCTTAGAGAGTGAGAAGATGCCTGAAGAATGGAGACAAAGTGTGATGGTGCCTATTTTTAAGAATAAAGGGGATGTGCAGAATTGTGGCACCTACAGAGGGATAAAGTTGATGAGCCATACAATGAAGTTATGGGAAAGAGTAGTGGAAACTAGACTGAGAGCAGAAGTCAGCATTTGTGAACAGCAGTATGGCTTCATGCCTAGGAAGAGTACTACAGATGCAGTATTTGCGTTGAGAATGCTAATAGAAAAGTACAGAGAAGGCCAGAGGGAGCTGCATTGCGTTTTCGTAGACCTAGAAAAAGCATATGACAGGGTGCCAAGAGAGGAGCTCTGGTATTGTATGAGGAAGTCTGGAGTGGCAGAGAAGTATGTTAGACTGGTGCAGGACATGTATGCCAGCTGTGAGACACTGGTACGGTGTGCTGTAGGGGTAACCGAGAAGTTCAAGGTGGAGGTGGGACTCCATCAGGGATCAGCTCTGAGCCCCTTCTTGTTCGCAATGGTGATGGGTAGGCTGACAGATGAGGTTAGACAGGAATCCCCATGGACCATGATGTTTGCGGATGACATTGTGATCTGTAGTGAGAGCAGACAACAGGTAGAGGAAAATCAAGAGAGGTGGAGGTATGCTCTGGAAAGGAGAGGAATGAAAGTTAGTCGCAGCAAGACAGAATATATGTGTGTGAACGAGAGGAACTCGGGTGGAGCGGTGAGGCTACAGGGAGTGGAGATCAAGAAGCTGGAGGATTTCAGGTACTTAGGGTCAACAGTCCAGAGCAACGGAGAGTGCGTAAAAGAGGGGAAGAGACGGGTCCAAGCAGGTTGGAATGGCTGGAGAAAAGTGTCAGGGGTACTATGTGATAGAAGACTATCGGCCAGAATAAAAGGAAAGGTGTACAAGACAGTGGTGAGACCAGCGATGATGTATGGACTAGAAACTGTTCCAATGACCAAAAGACAGCAGACAGAACTAGAGGTTGCAGAGATGAAGATGTTGAGGTTCTCTTTGGGAGTGACCAGGATGGATAGGATTCCACCTCAATGTTAAGCCGATTTTTAAACATTAAAAACCAAATTGCTCGATTCAGTGACACCGAGGCCGTGAGTGGAGGACTTATGGAGTTGACTCCTCCGCTTATTCATATGTGCATGTCTGGTGCTCCCGGAGCTTCACGCCGACGTCACGGGGATCCGTGTCCGAAGAAGGTGCACCTTGGCCGGTCTGCGGGGTCCTGTTGACCGGAAGCTGAGACTGGCCCTTCGAAATAAAACGGAAAATAATTGAGAGCATATTTCTCAGTTGACAACGCCCCCACTTGCTCTCATATTATTGGTATCTTTGCCCATTTACATCAAAATAAAATACTCATGAATCAAACAACAACTTTGAAAAATTCAACAACTTAAACTGCGATGCAGGCTTTGTCATAACATGTGCTGGCATCTCTTGTGTTGGACAATACTGTAGGGCTACCTTTCCACATATTTTCTTTGTGACATCTTAACACACTCTTCTGACTGATCAAAATCAATACCCAGAAAATATGTCACTTTGCCCAAGTCCTTCATTTTAAATCTAGCTGTAAGCATGATTTTCACCTCTTTCATTACTTCCTCATCACTCGCAGCTATGATTAAATCATCTACCCATATTATGATGATGACTTTGTCATTTTGGTTTTCTTTGACATAGACACAATGATCTGCTTCATTCTGAATAAAGTCGTTGTCAATCAAGTAAGAATGGAGCATCAGATTCCAATGACGACCTGCCAAATTTTCCTGAACTGATTTCTGCATAAACATCCTCACACTTGTCATATTTGCTGTTGGAGAAAATGTTTCCTCAAAATCCGTGCCATACTTTTGACTGTAGCCCTTAGCAAAATAACGAGCTTTATATTTGTTTGTGCCAACTTCATTTCTTTTTAGCGCATACACCCACCCCCCCACCCCCACTGCACACTTGCCTTGGGGTAGCTGTGTTAGGGTAAAAGTGTTGTTCTCTCTCAATGACTCTATCTCGTCGTCCATAGATTTCATCCACTTGTCAGCATTGAGGGAACTCCTTGCCTCTTTAAATGTCTGTGGGACACCACACGCCAGTCTATAACAGTAGTCAATGTTAGTGAACACTTGGTCATCGTCAATAGCACTAGTCACATAACCATTAAAGTAACTGGGCTTCTTTTTGGTTCTAGTTGATCGTCTCACATTGTCTGCACTGCTTGGCTGTGTCACACGGTCAGATGTGGGGCTGCCCATTTCCAAGGTGTACAAAGGTGTACAAGACAGTGGTGAGATCAGCGATGATGTATGGACTAGAAACTGTAGAAGAAGAAGAAGAAGAAGAAGAAGAAGAAGAAGAAGAAGAAGAAGAAGAAGAAGAAGAAGAAGAAGAAGAAGAAGAAGAAGAAGAAGTTAGAAAGAGAGGGTGGGGGGGAAGCAAACCTTCTCCACGGCTCTAAACTCGTGTTATAGGCTGACAGATGAGGTTAGACAGGAATCCCAATGGACCATGATGTTTGCGGATGGCATTCTGATCTGTAGTGAGAGCAGACAACAGGTAGAGGAAAATCTAGAGAGGTGAGGAGTTCCCCTCATTCACACACATACATACCGTTTGTGTGTGAATGAGGGGAACTCGGGTGGAACGGTGAGGCTACAGGGAGTGCAGATCAAGAAGCTGGAGGATTTCAGGTACTTAGGGTCAACAGTCCAGAGCAACGGAGAGTGTGGAAAAGAGGTGAAGAGACGGGTCCAAGCAGGTTGGAATGGCTGGAGAAAAGTGTCAGGGGTACTATGTGATAGAAGACTATCGGCCAGAATAAAAGGAAAGGTGTACAAGACAGTGGTGAGACCAGCGATGATGTATGGACTAGAAAGTGTTCCAATGACCAAAAGACAGCAGACAGAACTAGAGGTTGCAGAGATGAAGATGTTGAGGTTCTCTTTGGGAGTGACCAGGATGGATAGGATCAGGAATGAGTCTATCAGAGGGACGGCACATGTTCGATGTTTTGGAGAGAAGGTCAGAGAAGCCAGACTGAGATGGTTCGGTCATGTACAGAGAAGAGATAGTGAATATATTGGTAGACAGATGCTGGAAATGGAGCTGCCAGGCAATAGGTCTCGAGGAAGACCAAAGAGAAGATTTATGGACGTAGTGAGAGAGGATATGAAGGTAGCTGGTGTGAGAGAGGAAGATACAGAGAATAGGGTTAGATGGAGAAGGTTGACTCGCTGTGGCGACCCCTGACGGGAAAAGCCGAAAGAAGAAGAAGAAGATTTAATTATTGCAGCAAGCAGCAATGATGCACTCAGCACATTTAAACAGAACATGAAATTCAAGTTCAACATGAAAGACCTGGGGAAACTGTCATATTTTTTGGGCATACAATTTGAACAAAAGGGGGATGAAATCAAAATGAACCAGACAAAGTACATCCTAAAAATGCTAGAGAGATTTGGAATGTCAGAATGTAAAGCAAGATCTACTCCAAGTGAGCAAAAATTAGAGGGCATCCCTGTAGCTGATGAAAATGAGCAAAGTGAACCTGTCGACCCCAAAGAATATCGTGAGATTGTAGGCAGTCTTATTTATGCCATGACTTGCACCAGACCTGATATCAGCTGGATAGTGAGCAAACTATCACAGAATCTGGCAATGCCAAAAGTAGAAAACTTAGTAGCTGCAAAACATGTTCTGAGGTATTTGAAGGGGACAGCTGATTATGAACTAAGTTTCAAGACAAATAAGGAGGATTTGAACCTGATAGCTTACAGTGATTCAGACTGGGCATCATCTGTCGAAGACAGACGTAGCACTACAGGCTACTGTTTCAGTTTAACAAAACAAGGCCCAGCCATTGCATGGAAGTCAAGGAAACAGCCCACAGTGGCCCTGTCAACATGTGAGGCTGAATACATCGGCCGAGCCACCACCGCACAAGAAAACATGTACCTGTCTCAACTGTTAAACGGTATGGACAACAAAATGTACAGTTGCACAACAATCTACGGAGACAATCAGGGGGCCATCGCACTGAGTAAGAATCCTGTAAACAGACAAAGGTCAAAACACATTGATGTAAAATATCATTTCATTCGTGAAGCACTCAGTGAGGGTAAAATAAATCTTATCTATTGTCCATCAGAGGACATGTTGGCAGACATCTTGACAAAACTCATGACAAAGGTAACAATAGAACAATTCAAAAAGTGGTTCTTTGGAAATTCAAATGTCCAAAGATTTTTTTTTGGTGTTGAGATCAAGAGGGGGTGTTGAGATAGGTGATCTCATTAGTTTTATTTGAGTTTACATTCTAGTATACATATGTTGTATTTGTATCTACTCTCAGGAAATGTATGGCACTTTATGACAAGGTTTGGGACTTGTTTTAGTTTTTCGCGACTGTTCAGCTAACTTGACGTTAACTTCTACGTCAGTGTTTTTTTTTTGGTATAGCGGTGCTGGCGGGAATTTTTCCCTCACTCTGTACTGTACATGTCCCATGGCTAACCGATGTTGATTCCCCGAGCTGTGAAGAAGAAAATAAAAGACGATTCAAACAGGGCAAACTTGTGAATTCCTTCCGAAACATGGAAAACGAAGAAGCTGCAAACTTAAACGCAACAGTTTGGTTGTGGATGCGTTTCGGCTAATGCTATTAGCACAGCTATGATGAGTTAAGGTGTGTTTGTGTGTGTGTGTGTGCGTGTGTGTGAGTGTGAATTTGTTTAGGTGGGGGGGGGTCGCGGACAGGGAGTACCAGGGCCTCGAGCGGATGAGCTGAGGAGCGGAGGAGGGATGAAGCCCAGCCCGTGATTTGCTTATGTCCAGCGGTTCGGGAATTCCAGGGCCCAAAGCGGAGGAGCGATGGAGCTGAGAAGCGGAGGAGCGGAGGTAATGTTTCTCCTCTCAGAGGCGGGGAAGTTTTGGGGCAGAAGAACCCCTTAGACTGGCTGATGTGCGCATACTCCGGACAAAGATCCCCCGGATGTATGTCCGGTGTGTGTGTTTGTGTGTGCGTTTGTGTATATGTGTGTGACAGTTTGTTTAGGTGGGGGGGGAGGCAGACAGGGGGAAGCTGGGCCTGGAGCGGATGAGCTTTGGAGCGGATGGAGGGCGGAAGCACGTCCCATAATTCTCCTGAGTCCGGCGGATCGGGAGTACCAGGGCCCATAGCGGAGGAGCGGTGGAGCGGAGAAGCGAACCATTGGGCACACACATGTGAATGAGTGGATGAGCTAATGTTTGTTTGGTTGTGGATGCGTTTCGGCTAATGCTATTAGCACAGCTAAGATGAGTTAAGGTGTGTGTGTGTGTGTGTGTGTGTGTGTGTGTCTGTGTGTGTGTGTGTGTGTGTGTGTGTGTGTGTGTGTGTGTGTGTGTGTGTGTGAGTTTGTTTAGGTGGGGGGGGGGGGTCGCGGACAGGGAGTACCAGGGCCTCGAGCGGATGAGCTGAGAAGCGGAGGACGGAAGCTGCCCGGCCTTGATTCGCTTATGTCCAGCGGTTCGGGAATTCCAGGGCCTGAAGCGGAGAAGCGGAGGAGCAGAGGAGCGGAGGTAATGTTTCTTCTCTCAGAGGCGGGGAAGCTTGTGGGCAGAAGAACCCCTTAGACGGGCTAATGTGAGTATTCTCCGGACATAGATCCCCCGGTCGTATGATTGGAGCTGCCGGACCATTGGGCACACACATGTGAATGAGTGGATGAGCTAATGTTTGTTTGGTTGTGGATGCGTTTCGGCTAATGCTATTAGCACAGCTAAGATGAGTTAAGGTGTGTGTGTGTGTGTGTGTGTGTGTGTGAGTTTGTTTAGGTGGGGGGGGGTCGCGGACAGGGAGTACCAGGGCCTCGAGCGGATGAGCTGAGAAGCGGAGGAGGGCAGCTGCCCGGCCTTGATTCGCTTATGTCCAGCGGTTCGGGAATTCCAGGGCCTGAAGCGGAGAAGTGGTGGAGCTGAGAAGCGGAGGAGCGGAGTAGCGGAGGTATAGTTTATCCTCTCAGAGGCGGGGAAGCTTGGGGCTAGAAGAACCCCTTAGACGGGCTAATGTGAGCATTCTCCGGACATAGATCCCCCGAACGTATGATTGGAGCTCCCGGACCATTGGGCACACACATGTGAATGAGTGGATGAGCTAATGTTTGTTTGGGCTAATGTGAGCATTCTCCGGACATAGATCCCCCGAACGTATGATTGGAGCTCCCGGACCATTGGGCACACACATGTGAATGAGTGGATGAGCTAATGTTTGTTTGGTTGTGGATGCGTTTCGGCTAATGCTATTAGTGCAGCTATGATGAGTTAAGGTGTGTGTGTGTGTGTGTGTGTGTGTGTGTGTGTGTTTGTGTGTTTGTTTTTGTGTCTGTGTGAGTGTGTTCGTGTGTCTATGTGTGAGAGTTTGTTTAGGTGGGGGGGGGGTAAAAGGGCCCATCGCGGAGGAGCGGTGGAGCGGAGAAGCGGAGGAATGGAGGAGCGGAGGTAATGTTTCTCTTCTCAAAGGCAGAGGATGGGAAGTTTGGGGGCAGTAGGACGCCTTAGACCGGCCACTGTGAGCCTTCTCCAGATATAGATCCCCCGGACGTATGATTGGAGCTCCCGGACCATTGGGCACACACATGTGAATGAGTGGATGAGCTAATGTTTGTTTGGTAGTGGATGCGTTTCGGCTAATGCTATTAGCACAGCTATGATGAGTTAAGGTGTGTTTGTGTGTGTGTGTGTGTGTGTGTGTGTGTGTGTGTGTGTGTGTGTGTGTGAGTGTGTGTGTGTGCGTGTGTGTGTTTGTGTGTTTTTGTGTGTGTGTGAGTGTGTTTAGGTGGGGGGGGGGTACAAGGGCCCATAGCGGAGGAGTGGTGGAGCTGAGAAGCGGAGGAGCGGAGTAGCGGAGGTATTGTTTCTCCTCTCAGAGGCGGGGAATCTTGGGAGCTATTAGCACAGCTATGATGACTTAAGGTGTGTGTGTGTGTGTGTGCGTGTTTATGTGTTTGTGTGTTCTTGTGTTCTTGTGTGTGTGTGTGTGTGGGTGTTTGTGTGTGCGTTTGTGTATATGTGTGTGAGAGTTTGTTTTGGTGTGTGGGGGAGGGGTTCCGCGGACAGGGAGTACCGGGGCCTGGAGCGGATGAGGTGAGGAGCGGAGGAGGGCAGAAGCCCGGACCGTGATTCGCTTATGTCCAGCGGTTCGGGAGTTCCAGGGCCCAAAGCGGAGGAGCGGAGGACAGCAAAAGCCCAGTAGTACCTTGTTCCGCAGCGGAGGAGCGGAGGAGCTGAGAAGCGGAGGAGATGTTTCTCTTCTCAGAGGCGGCGAGGGGGGGGGGGAGCAGGACCCCTTACCCTTATCCCCCGGACGTTTGAGTGGAGCTCCCGGACCTCCGGGCACGCACATGCGAATGACTGGATGACAGGGAGTGCCAGGGCCTGGAGCGGATGAGCAGAGGAGAGGCGGAGAGCAGAAGCCCGGCCCGGTTCGGGATTTCCAGGGTCCAAAGCGGGGGAGCGAAGAAGCGAAGGAGGGGAGGAGAGCAGAAGAGCAGAAGACTGGCCCGGAATTCACCGAAGTCCCGCGGATCGGGAGTTCCAGGGCCCGGAGCGGAAGAGCGGAGGAGCGGAGGAGCGGAGGAGCGGAGCAAAGCGGAAGCCCGTCTTAACAAAAAGGAAATTACAGATGAGGCTATAATTTCCACAGAAATCTTTAAATTCTATAGCCACCTATACACTTCGACATTATCAAAAAGCGATTGTGACTCCTTTCCAACAAATATTCCTCAATATATCCCAAAAATAAACAACAACAAACAATATATGTTTGATTATATATGTTTATATATAAACAACAAAAAATATACAGTTTGATGTCTGAGATTCCTTGTGAGTCGCCAACTTAATTACATGTTGTATTCCCCTTGCAATCTTTTTTTCGTTTTAATTTTTTATTTGTCGATCTATTGATTTAATTATTTCCTTTTAATTTCTTTTTTTGTCTAGCATTGTAAATTTCTCACAAACCGTTAACACTATTAACTTCTGATTACATACAGAACGAATGTCCTTATGTCCTTTGCTTCCTCATGCCTGGTTGTTTCATTGACATTCAGTTCTACCTTGCCATGTTTATTTGCACATTTGTATATTTGTGTGTACGATTTATGTTCAATTAAAAAAAAAGAAAAAAGAATGAGAGGCTGAGAAAATCTCCATGTCTCTCTCTCTCCCCCCCTTAATGCCCCCCCTCCCCCCTCTTCCTCACGGCGGCCGACGCAATGTGATTCTCGCCGTTGTTGTGGAAGTAGGTCAATGGATTCTCCGCGTCGGTGCGAGCGATGCGTTTCAAGGCGTATTGCATGTGTGTATGGAGGGGGGGGTTCTACAGGACACCGCAGGCCGGCAATGGTGCACCTTCTCCGGACATCGATCCCCGAAACGTCGGCGTGGAGCTCCCGGAGCAGCCGGCGTGTACATGTGAATGAATGGAGGAGCTAATGTGTGTGTGGGGTGGTGGTGGTGGTGGTGTGGGGGGGGGGGGCGTTTCGGCTAATGCTATCAGCACAGCTATGATTATCCCCAGAACGTTGAGAACGAGCTCCCGGAACTCCAGACATGCGTATATAAAAGAGTGGAATTAAGGTGTGTGTGAGTGTGTGTGTGTGTGTGTGTGTGTGTGTGTGTGTGTGTGTGTGTGTGTGTATGTGTGGGACAGAAATAATGTCGGGGACAGAAATTGTTATTAGCTTGCTGGCAGATGACACAACCTTAGTTTTGAAAAATGAACATCAAGTCCCAATAAGTGTTGAAAAAATTAAAACATTCTCCAAGGCTCCAGGATTGTCATTAAACTTAAAGAAATGCAAACTTCTTGCGCTGCATGACTCACCACTAAAGGAAATCAGCAATGTTCCTATCAAATCAGAAATAAAATACTTGAGCATTTTCCTATCTAAGGACCAAAAGTTAAATCAATCCAGGAACATTGAATCTAAACTGAATCAAAGTAAAGCTAAATTGAATATATGGCTCCAAAGAGATTTATCAATATTAGGCCGGATATATTTGACTAAAATGGAATGTTTATCCAGATGTATATACCCAGTGTATTCCAATGCTGCTCCAAATCAACTCATAAAATCTATTAACCAAATAAATTTCATCTTTATCTGGAGGAACAGACCACACCATCTAAAAAGATCACATATGGTGAAAGAAACAAGTGAGGGAGGGCTGAAAGTGATAGAGTTGGACTGCCTGAATGGGACATTGAAGGTGAACTGGTTGAAATCCTGGATCAAACATCATCATTTTTTCTGGTATTGTACTCCAAACTACTTATTCAACAAAGTCGGTGGCCTAAGTCTTCTACTTATCTCTGACTTGGATATCAACAAGATTCCTGTCCAATTTTCAGAGTTCCATAAACAAATACTATTATACTGGAAAATGATATATGTACACAATTTCTCACCACACAGTCCAATAATTTGGAACAATAGATATGTACTGCGTGGCAACAAACCTCTGTTTTACAAGGAATGCTTTGAGAAAGGTATATGGTCAATAATTGACTTGATGGATGACAATGGCAGTCGTCTAGACTATGAACAGTTCTGTACTACACACAGATTTAAGCCTCCCATATTAGAGTTGATAAAGTTACGAAACGCACTGCCTCGACAATTTGTATTCCTGACCAAAAATATAATGACGCACCGAACCGTACAACCACAGTTACCCCGACTATCACTCCAGGGAATCTCAATTCTGGACAGAAAGTGCAGCAACTCCTTTATTAGGACATGTTTCACAGGAAACTTATTCCCTGGACATCAAAACAAAAATAATATTTGAAATAAATTTGATAAGAAATCGATTGCCACGCTGCGAACTATGTGTCTGACTCTACCCATACCCCCCAAGGCAAGAAGAGACCCACTTCTAAATTATGAATGACATCTACCCATCTAAGGAATTATTGCGGGTACGCTTTACTTTTGAAGATAATATTTGTACATTTTGTGAAGACAACATTGAAACCACTGACCATATATTTTTTCTCATTCTCATTCCATCGTCACCAGTTTCCCTCTCAAAAGATGATATCACATTTGGTTTACTTATAAGCAACATAACAGATGAACTCTGTGTCAATGTTCTTTTAGGCCTGGCCAAGTTCTTCATTCACAAAAACAGAATGCAAAAATGCTCCCCAAATTTTAATTTCTTCATAAACGATTTTGAATTATAAAAAAAAATCCTTAAAACTTATGGAAAAATCCAAAAACTAAAACATATACAGTTACCCATGTCTGAGATTCCTTTTTTTTTTGGAAAAAAAAAACAAAAAAAAAACTTAATTACATGTTATATTCCCCTTGCATTTTTTTTCTTGTTTTAATTTTTTATTTGTCTATCTATTGATTTAATTATTTCCTTTTAATTTCTTTTTTTGTCTAGCACTGTAAATTTCTCACAAACCGTTAACACTATTAACTTCTGATTCCATACAGAACAAATGTCCTTATGTCCGTTGCTTCCTCATCCCTGGTTGTTTCATTGACATTCAGTTCTACCTTGCTATGTTTATTTGTACATTTGTATATTTGTGTGTACTATTTATGTTCAATTAAAAACAGTTTGATGTCTGAGATTCCTTGTGAACCGCCAACTTAATTACATGTTATATTCCCCTTACAATTTTTTTTTTTAGTTTTTAATTTTTTTTTCTATCTATATATTTAATTATTTCCTTTTAATTTTCTGTTTTTGTCTAGCATTAAATATTTCTCGCAAACCGTTAACACTATTAACTTCTGATTACATACAGAACGAATGCCCTTATGTCCCCCCGTCCCCCGTCCCCCCCGTCACCCCGCTTTTTCCGCACGGTGGCAGACACTGAGATCAAAAGCAAATGGGCGTCATTGTAATGCAGTAACAGGGTGATAACAGCCGTGTTTGAAGTGTGTAGGGGCTTATAGGAGAGCAGAAGCACGTCACGCTATTCGCCTGAGTTCGGAGGATCGGGAGTACCAGGGCCCATAGCGGAGGAGCAGAGGATTTGAGGAGCGGAGGAGCGGAGGAGCGAAGTTATGTTTCTCTTCTCAAAGGCGGGGAAGCTTGAGGGCAGCAGGACCCCTTAGACCGGCCAATGTGAGCCCTCTCCGGACATAGATCACCCGGACGTATGACTGGAGCTCCCGTACCTCTGGGCACACACATATGTGAATGAGTGGATGAGCTAATGTTTGTTTTGTTGTGGATACGTTTCGGCCAATGCTATTAGCACAGCTATGATGAGTTCAGGTGTGTGTGTGTGTGTGTGTGTGTGTGTGTATGGGTGTGTGTCTGTGTGTGTGTGTGTGTGTGTGTCTGTATGTGTGTGTGTGTGTGTGCGTGTGTTTATGTGTGTGTGAGAGTTTGTTTTGGTGGGTGGGTGGGGGGGGGGGGGGGGGTCCCACGGACTGGGAGTACCAGGGCCTTGAGCGGATGAGGTGAGGAGCGGAGGAGCGGAGGAGCGGAGGAGATGTTTCTCTTCTCAGAGGCGGCGAGGGGGGGGGGGGGGAGCAGGACCCCTTACCCTTATCCCCCGGACGTTTGAGTGGAGCTCCCGGACCTCCGGGCACGCACATGCGAATGACTGGATGACAGGGAGTGCCAGGGCCTGGAGCGGATGAGCAGAGGAGAGGCGGAGGGCAGAAGCCCGGCCCGGTTCGGGAGTTCCAGGGTCCAAAGCGGGGGAGGGAAAAAAAGGAGGAGGGGAGGAGAGCAGAAGACTGGCCCGGAACTCCCGCAGATCGGGAGTTCCAGGGCCCGGAGCGGAAGACCGGAGGAGCGGAGGAGCGGAGGAGCGGAGGAGCAGAGGAGCGGAGGAGCGGAGGAGCGGAAGAGAGCGGAAGCCCAGCCGACAATTCCCCTGAGTCCCGCGGAAGGGGATTACCAGGGCCTGGAGCCTGAATCGCTTATGTCCTGCGGTTCCGGAGTACCAGGGCCCGGAGCGGAAGAGCGGAGGAGCGGAGGAGCGGAGGAGCGGATGAGCGGATCAGCTGAGGAGAGCAGAAGCCCGGCCGACAATTCGCCTGAGTCCCGTGGAGAGGGAGTACCAGGGCCAAAATCGTGATTTAATGATGTTCAGCAATTCAGGAGTACCAGGGCCAGGTGCGGAGGAGCGGAGGAGCGGAGGGGCGGATGAGCGGAGGAGCGGAGGACCGGAGGACCGGAGGAGCGGAGGGGCGGATGAGCGGAGGAGCGGAGGAGCGGAGGACCGGAGGAGAGCTGAATCCGGCCGACAATTCGCCTGAGTCCCGCGGAAAGGGAGTAACAGGGCCAGAAGCGTGATTTAATGATGTCCAGCAGTTCAGGAGTACCATGGCCGGAGTGGAGGAGCGGAGGAGCGGAGGAGCGGAGGAGAGCGGAAGCCCGGCCGAATATTTGCCTAAGTCCCGCGGAGAGGGAGTACCAGGGCCTGGAGCCTGATTCGCTTATGTCTAGCAGTTCAGGAGTACCAGGGCCCGGAGCGGAGGATCGGAGGAGCGGATTAGCACAAGAACGTTTAAGCGGTCGAGCGGAGGAGCGGATGAGCGGAGGAGAGCGGAATCCGGCCGACAATTCGCCTGAGTCCCGCGGAAAGCGAGTACCAGGGCCAGAAGCGTGATTTAATGATGTCCAGCAGCTCAGGAGTACCAGGGCCAGGTGCGGAGGAGCGGAGGAGCGGAGGAGAGCGGAAGCCCGGCCCACATTTCGCCTGAGTCCCGCGGATTGGGAGTACCAGGGCCTGGAGCCTGATTCGCTTATGGCAAGCAGTTCAGGAGTACCAGGGCCCAGAGCGGAGGAGCGGAGGAGCGGAGGAGCGGAGGAGCGGAGGAGCGCAGGAGCGGAGGAGCGCAGGAGCGGAGGTGAGCGGAAGCCCAGCCGAATATTCGCCGAAGTCCAGTGGAAAGCGGAGGAAACCCGGCCGACAATTCGCCTAAGTCCCGCGAGGAGGGAATATCAGGACTATAAGCGTGATTTAATGATGTTCAGCAATTCAGGAGTACCAGGGCCAGGTGCGGAGGAGCGGAGGAGCGGATGAGAGGAGAAGCGGAGGAGAGCGGAAACCCGGCCGACAATTCGCCTAAGTCCCGCGGAGAGGGAGTACCAGGGCCTGGAGCCTGATTCGCTTATGTCCAGCAGTTCAGGAGTACCAGGGCCGGAACGGAGGAGCGGAGGAGCGGAGGACCGGAGGACCGGAGGACCGGAGGACCGGAGGACCGGAGGAGAGCTGAATCCGGCCGACAATTCGCCTGAGTCCCGCGGAGAGGGAGTATCAGGGCCAGAAGCGTGATTTAATGATGTCCAGCAGTTCGGGAGTACCGGGGCCGGAGGAGCGGAGGAGCGGAGGTGCGGAGGAGCGGAGGAGAGCGGAAACCCGGCCGCATATTTGCCTAAGTCCCGCGGAGAGGGAGTACCAGGGCCTGGAGCCTGATTCGCTTATGTCTAGCAGTTCAGGAGTACCAGGGCCGGAGCGAAGGAGCAGAGGAGTGGAGGAGTGGAGGAACGGAGGAGCGGTGGAGCGGAGGAGCGGAGGAGCGGAGAAGCGGAGGAGCGGAGGAGCGGAGGTGGGGAGGAGCCGAGGAGCGGAGGAGCGGAGGAGAGCGGAATCCGGCCGAAAATTCGCCTAAGTCCCGCGGAGAGGGAGTACTAGGGCCTGGAGCCTGATTCGCTTATGTCCAGCAGTTAAGGAGTACCAGGTCCAGGAGCGGAGGAGCGGAGGAACGGAGGAGCGGAGGAGCGGAGGAGCGGAAGAGATCGTAAGCCCAGCCGACAATTCGCCTGAGTCCCGCGGTGGGGGAGTACCAGGGCCTTCAGCCTGAATCGCTTATGTCCTGTGGTTTCGGAGTACCAGGGCCTGGAGCGGAGGAGCGGAGGAGCGGATGAGCGGATGAGCTGAGGAGAGCGGAAGGCCGGCCGGCAATTCGCCTGAGTCCAGCGGAAGGGAGTACCAGGGCCTGGAGCCTGATTCGCTTATGTCTAGCAGTTCAGGAGTACCAGGGCCCGGAGCAGAGGAGCGGAGGAACGGATGAGCAGAAGAACGTTAAAGTGGTGGAGCGGAGGAGCGGATGAGCGGAGGAGAGCGGAATCCGGCCGACAATTCGCCTGAGTCCCGCGCAAAGGGAGTACCAGGGCCAGAAGCGTGATTTAATGATGTCCAGCAGTTCAGGAGTACCAGGGCCCGGAGCGGAAGAGCGGAGGAGCGGAGGAGTGGAGGAGCGGAGGAGCGGAGGAGCGGAAGAGAGCGGAAGCCCAGCCGAAAATTCACCTGAGTCCCGCGGAAGGGGATTACCAGGGCCTGGAGGCTGAATCGCTTATGTCCTGCGGTTCCGGAGTACCAGGGCCCGGAGCGGAGGAGCGGAGGAGCGGAGGAGCGAAGGAGCGAATGAGCGGATGAGCTGAGGAGAGCGGAAGCCCGGCCGACAATTCGCCTGAGTCCCGCGGAGAGGGAGTACCAGGGCCATAAGCATGATTTAATGATGTTCAGCAATTCAGGAGTACCAGGGCCAGGTGCGGAGGAGCGGAGGAGCGGAGGAGAGCGGAAGCCCGGCCCACATTTCGCCTGAGTCCCGCGGATTGGGAGTAGCAGGGCCTGGAGCCTGATTCGCTTATGTCCAGCAGTTCAGGAGTACCAGGGCCGGAACGGAGAAGCGGAGGAGCGGAGGTGCGGAGGAGCGGAGGAGAGCGGAAACCCGGCCGCATATTTGCCTAAGTCCCGCGGAGAGGGAGTACCAGGGCCTGGAGCCTGATTCGCTTATGTCTAGCAGTTCAGGAGTACCAGGGCCCGGAGCGGAGGAGCGGAGGAACGGATGAGCGGAGGAGCGGAGGAGCGGAGGAGCTGAGGAGCGGAGGAGCGCAGGAGCGGAGGTGAGCGGAAGCCCAGCCGAATATTCGCCGAAGTCCCGTGGAAAGGGAATACCAGGGTCTGGAGCCTTATTCGCTTATGTCTAGCAATTCAGGAGTTCCAGGGCCAGGTGCGGAGGAGCGGAGGAGCGGAGGAGAGCGGAAACCCGGCCGACAATTCGCCTAAGTCCCGCGAGGAGGGAATATCAGGACTATAAGCGTGATTTAATGATGTTCAGCAATTCAGGAGTACCAGGTCCAGGTGCGGAGGAGCGGAGGAGCGGATGAGAGGAGAAGCGGAGGAGAGCGGAAACCCGGCCGACAATTCGCCTAAGTCCCGCGGAGAGGGAGTACCAGGGCCTGGAGCCTGATTCGCTTATGTCCAGCAGTTCAGGAGTACCAGGGCCGGAACGGAGAAGCGGAGGAGCGGAGGTGCGGAGGAGCGGAGGAGAGCGGAAACCCGGCCGCATATTTGCCTAAGTCCCGCGGAGAGGGAGTACCAGGGCCTGGAGCCTGATTCGCTTATGTCTAGCAGTTCAGGAGTACCAGGGCCCGGAGCGGAGGAGCGGAGGAACGGATGAGCAGAAGAACGTTAAAGTGGTGGAGCGGAGGAGCGGATGAGCGGAGGAGAGCGGAATCCGGCCGACAATTCGCCTGAGTCCCGCGAAAAGGGAGTACCAGGGCCAGAAGCGTGATTTGATGATGTCCAGCAGTTCAGGAGTACCAGGGCCCGGAGCGGAAGAGCGGAGGAGCGGAGGAGCGGAGGAGCGGAGGAGCAGAGGAGCGGAGGAGCGGAGGAGCGGAAGAGAGCGGAAGCCCAGCCGAAAATTCGCCTGAGTCCCACGGAAGGGGATTACCAGGGCCTGGAGCCTGAATCGCTTATGTCCTGCGGTTCCGGAGTACCAGGGCCCGGAGCGGAGGAGCGGAGTAGCGGAGGAGCGGAGAAGCGAAGGAGCGAATGAGCGGATGAGCTAAGGAGAGCGGAAACCCGGCCGACAATTCGCCTAAGTCCCGCGGAGAGGGAGTACTAGGACTATAAGCGTGATTTAATGATGTTCAGCAATTCAGGAGTACCAGGGCCAGGTGCCGAGGAGCGGAGGAGCGGATGAGAGGAGAAGCGGAGGAGAGCGGAAACCCGGCCGACAATTCGCCTTAGTCCCGCGGAGAGGGAGTACCAGGGCCTGGAGCCTGATTCGCTTATGTCCAGCAGTTCAGGAGTACCAGGGACGGAACGGAGGAGCGGAGGAGCGGAGGAGCGGAGTAGCGGAGGACCGGAGGACCGGAGGACCGGAGGACCGGAGGAGAGCTGAATCCGGCCGATTATTCGCCTGAGTCCCGCGGAAAGGGAGTACCAGGGCCAGAAGCGTGATTTAATGATGTCCAGCAGTTCAGGAGTACCAGGGCAGGAGCGGAGGAGCGGTGGAGCGGAGGAGCGGAGAAGCGGAGGAGAGCGGAAGCCCGGCCGAATATTTGCCTAAGTCCCGCGGAGAGGGAGTACCAGGGCCAGGAACGTGATTCGCTTATGTCTAGCAGTTCAGGAGTACCAGGGCCTGGAGTGGAGGTGCGGAGGCGTGGATGAGAGGAGAAGCGGAGGAGAGCGGAAGCCTTGCCGACAATTCGCCTGAGTCCAGCGGAAAGGGAGTACCAGGGCCTGGAGCCTGATTCGCTTATGTCTAGCAGTTCAGGAGTACCAGGGCCTGGAGCGGAGGAGCGGATGAGCGGATGAGCAGAAGAACGTTTAAGCTGTAGAGCGGAGGAGCGGATGAGCGGAGGAGAGCGGAATCCGGCCGAAAATTCGCCTGAGTCCCGCGCAAAGGGAGTACCAGGGCCAGAAGCGTGATTTAATGATGTCCACCAGTTCAGGAGTACCAGGGCAGGAGCGGAAGAGCGGAGGAGCGGAGGAGCGGAGGAGCGGAGGAGCGGAGGAGCGGAGGAGCGGAGGAGCGGAAGAGAGCGGAAGCCCAGCCGACAATTCGCCTGAGTCCCGCGTAAGTCGATTACCAGGGCCTGGAGCCTGAATCGCTTATGTCCTGGGGTTCCAGAGTACCAGGGCCCGGAGCGGAGGAGCGGAGGAGCGGAGGAGCGGAGGAGCGGAGGAGCGAAAGAGCGAATGAGCGGATGAGCTGAGGAGAGCGGAAGCCCGGCAGGGAATTCGCCTGAGTCCCGCGGAGAGGGAGTACCAGGGCCATAAGCATGATCTAATGATGTTCAGCAATTCAGGAGTACCAGGGCCAGGTGCGGAGGAGCGGAGGAGCGGAGAGGCGGATGAGTGGAGGAGCGGAGGAGCGGAGGAGGGCGGAAACCTAGCCCACATTTCCTCTGAGTCCCGCGGATTGGGAGTACCAGGGCCTGGAGCCTGATTCGCTTATGGCAAGCAGTTCGGGAGTACCAGGGCCCTGAGCGGAGGAGTGGAGGAGCGGAGGAGCGGATGAGCGGAGGAGCGGAGGTGAGCGGTTGCCCAGCCGAATATTCGCCTAAGTCCCGCGGAAAGGGAGTACCAGGACCTGGAGCCTGATTCGCTTATGTCTAGCAGTTCAGGAGTACCAGGGCCAGGAGCGGAGGAGCGGATGAGGGGAGAAGCGGAGGAGAGCGGAAGCCCGGACGACAATTCGCCTAAGTCCCGCGGATTGGGAGTACTAGGGCCCGGAGCGGGGGAGCGGAGGAGCAGATGAGCAGAAGAGCGGAGGAGCGGAGGAGCGGAGGAGCGGAGGAGCGGAGGAGCGGAGGAGCGGAGGAGCGGAGGTGAGCGGAAGCCCGTCCGACAATTCGCCTAAGTCCCGCGGAGAGGGAGTACCAGGGCCAGGAACGTGATTCGCTTATGTCGAGCAGTTCAGGAGTACCAGGGACCGGAGCGGAGGTGCGGAGGAGCGGAGGAGCGGAGGAGCGGATGAGCTGAGGAGAGCGGAAGCCCGGCCGGTAATTCGCCTGAGTCCCGCGGAGAGGGAGTACCAGGGCCAGAAGCGTGATTTAATGATGTTCAGCAATTCAGGAGTACCAGGGCCTGGTGCGGAGGAGCGGAGGAGCGGAGGAGAGCGGAAGCCCGGCCGCATATTTGCCTAAGTCCCGCGGAGAGGGAGTACCAGGGCCTGGAGCCTGATTCGCTTATGTCTAGCAGTTCAGGAGTACCAGGGCCCGGAGCGGAGGATCGGAGGAGCGGATTAGCACAAGAATGTTTAAGTGGTCGAGCGGAGGAGCGGATGAGCGGAGGAGAGCGGAATCCGGCCGACAATTCGCCTGAGTCACGCGGAAAGCGAGTACCAGGGCCAGAAGCGTGATTTAATGATGTCCAGCAGCTCAGGAGTACCAGGGCCAGGTGCGGAGGAGCGGAGGAGCGGAGGAGAGCGGAAGCCCGGCCGAATATTTGCCTAAGTCCCGCGGAGAGGGAGTACCAGGGCCTGGAGCCTGATTCGCTTATGTCTAGCAGTTCAGGAGTACCAGGGCCCGGAGCGGAGGATCGGAGGAGCGGATTAGCACAAGAACGTTTAAGCGGTCGAGCGGAGGAGCGGATGAGCGGAGGAGAGCGGAATCCGGCCGACAATTCGCCTGAGTCCCGCGGAAAGCGAGTACCAGGGCCAGAAGCGTGATTTAATGATGTCCAGCAGCTCAGGAGTACCAGGGCCAGGTGCGGAGGAGCGGAGGAGCGGAGGAGAGCGGAAGCCCGGCCCACATTTCGCCTGAGTCCCGCGGATTGGGAGTACCAGGGCCTGGAGCCTGATTCGCTTATGGCAAGCAGTTCAGGAGTACCAGGGCCCAGAGCGGAGGAGCGGAGGAGCGGAGGAGCGGAGGAGCGGAGGAGCGCAGGAGCGGAGGAGCGCAGGAGCGGAGGTGAGCGGAAGCCCAGCCGAATATTCGCCGAAGTCCAGTGGAAAGGGAATACCAGGGTCTGGAGCCTTATTCGCTTATGTCTAGCAATTCAGGAGTTCCAGGGCCAGGTGCGGAGGAGCGGAGGAGCGGAGGAGAGCGGAAACCCGGCCGACAATTCGCCTAAGTCCCGCGAGGAGGGAATATCAGGACTATAAGCGTGATTTAATGATGTTCAGCAATTCAGGAGTACCAGGGCCAGGTGCGGAGGAGCGGAGGAGCGGATGAGAGGAGAAGCGGAGGAGAGCGGAAACCCGGCCGACAATTCGCCTAAGTCCCGCGGAGAGGGAGTACCAGGGCCTGGAGCCTGATTCGCTTATGTCCAGCAGTTCAGGAGTACCAGGGCCGGAACGGAGGAGCGGAGGAGCGGAGGACCGGAGGACCGGAGGACCGGAGGACCGGAGGACCGGAGGACCGGAGGACCGGAGGAGAGCTGAATCCGGCCGACAATTCGCCTGAGTCCCGCGGAGAGGGAGTATCAGGGCCAGAAGCGTGATTTAATGATGTCCAGCAGTTCGGGAGTACCGGGGCCGGAGGAGCGGAGGAGCGGAGGTGCGGAGGAGCGGAGGAGAGCGGAAACCCGGCCGCATATTTGCCTAAGTCCCGCGGAGAGGGAGTACCAGGGCCTGGAGCCTGATTCGCTTATGTCTAGCAGTTCAGGAGTACCAGGGCCGGAGCGAAGGAGCAGAGGAGTGGAGGAGTGGAGGAACGGAGGAGCGGTGGAGCGGAGGAGCGGAGGAGCGGAGAAGCGGAGGAGCGGAGGAGCGGAGGTGGGGAGGAGCCGAGGAGCGGAGGAGCGGAGGAGAGCGGAATCCGGCCGAAAATTCGCCTAAGTCCCGCGGAGAGGGAGTACTAGGGCCTGGAGCCTGATTCGCTTATGTCCAGCAGTTAAGGAGTACCAGGTCCAGGAGCGGAGGAGCGGAGGAACGGAGGAGCGGAGGAGCGGAGGAGCGGAAGAGATCGTAAGCCCAGCCGACAATTCGCCTGAGTCCCGCGGAGGGGGATTACCAGGGCCTTCAGCCTGAATCGCTTATGTCCTGTGGTTTCGGAGTACCAGGGCCTGGAGCGGAGGAGCGGAGGAGCGGATGAGCGGATGAGCTGAGGAGAGCGGAAGGCCGGCCGGCAATTCGCCTGAGTCCAGCGGAAAGGGAGTACCAGGGCCTAAAGCGTGATTTAATGATGTTCAGCAATTCAGGAGTACCAGGGCCACGTGCGGAGGAGCGGAGGAGCGGATGAGCGGTGGAGCGGAGGTGAGCGGAAGCCCGGCCGAATATTCGCCTATGTCCCGCGGAAAGGGAGTACCAGGGCCTGGAGCCTGATTCGCTTATGTCTAGCAGTTCAGGAGTACCAGGGCCTGGAGCGGAGGTGCGGAGGAGCGGATGAGAGGAGAAGCTTAGGAGAGCGGAAGCCCGGCCGACAATTCGCCTAAGTCCCGCTGAAAGGGAGTACCAGGACAAGAAGCGTGATTTAATCATGTCCAGCAGTTCAGGAGTACCAGGGCCGGAGCGGAGGAGCGGAGGAGCGGAGGAGCGGAGGAGCGGAGGAGCGGAGGAGCGGAGGAGCGGAGGAGCGGAGGAGAGCGGATGCCCGGCCAAATATTTGCCTAAGTCCCGCGGAGAGGGAGTACCAGGGCCAGTAACGTGATTCGCTTATGTCCAGCGGTTCGGGAGTACCAGGGCCCGGAGCAGAGGAGCGGAGGAGCGGATGAGCGGAGGAGTGGAGGTGAGCGGAAGCCCGTCCGACAATTCGCCTAAGCCCAACGGATTGGGAGTACAAGGGCCTGGAGCCTGTTTCGCTTAGGTCCACCAGCTAAGGAGTACCAGGGCCAGGAGTGGAGGAGCGGAGGAGCGGAGGAGCGGAGGAGCGGAGGAGCGGAAGTGCGGAGGAGGGGAGGAACGGAAGGGATCGGATGAGCGTATGAGCTGAGGAGAGCGGAAGCCCTACCGGCAATTCGCCTGTGTCCCGCGGAGAGGCAGTACCAGGGCCATAAGCGTGATTTAATGATGTTCAGCAATTCAGGAGTACCAGGACCAGGTGCGGAGGAGCGGAGGAGTGGAGGGGCGGATGAGTGGAGGAGCGGAGGAGCGGAGGAGAGCGGAAACCCGGCCCACATTTCGCCTTAGTCCGGCGGATTGGGAGTACCAGGGCCTGGAGCCTGATTCGCTTATGGCAAGCAGTTCAGGAGTACCAGGGCCCAGAGCGGAGGAGCGGAGGAGTGGAGGAGCGGAGGAGCGGAGGAGCGGATGAGCGGATGAGCGGAGGAGCGGAGGAGCGGAGATGACCGAAAGCCCGGCCGAATATTCGCCTAAGTCCCGCGGAAAGGGAGTACCAGGGCCTGGAGCCTGATTCGCTTATGTTAGTTGTTCAGGAGTACCAGGGCCAGGAGCGGAGGATCGGAGGAGCGGAGGAGCGGATGAGCGGATGAGCGGATGAGCGGATGAGCGGAGGAGCGGAGGTGGGGAGTAGCAGAAGAACCTTAAAGCGGTGGAGCGGAGGAGCGGAGGAGCGGAGGAGAGCGGAATCCGGCCGACAATTCGCCTGAGTCCCGCGAAGAGGGAGTACCAGGGCCAGAAGCGTGATTTATAAATGTCCAGCAGCTCAGGAGTACCGGGGCCAGGTGCGGAGGAGCGGAGGAGCGGAGGGGCGGATTAGTGGAGGAGCGGAGGACCGGAGGAGAGCGGAAGCCCGGCCCACATTTCGCTTGAGTCCCGCGGATTGGGAGTACCAGGACCTGGAGCCTGATTCGCTTATGGCAAGCAGTTCAGGAGTACCAGGGCCAAGAGCGGGGGAGCGGAGGAGCGGAGGAGCGGATGAGCGGAGGAGCGGAAGAGCTGAGGAGAGCGGAAGCCCTGCCGGCAAAATGCCTGAGTCCCGCGGCGAGGGAGTACTAGGGCCATAAGCGTGATTTAATGATGTTCAGCAATTCAGGAGTACCAGGACCAGGTGCGGAGGAGCGGAGGAGCGGAGGGGCGGATGAGTGGAGGAGCGGAGGAGCGGAGGAGAGCGGAAACCCGGCCCACATTTCGCCTTAGTCCCGCGGATTGGGAGTACCAGGGCTTGGAGCCTGATTCGCTTATGGCAAGCAGTTCAGGAGTACCAGGGCCCAGAGCGGAGGAGCAGAAGAGTGGAGGAGCGCAGGAGCGGAGGTGAGCGAAAGCCCGGCCGAATATTCGCCTAGGTCCCGCGGAAAGGGAGTACCAGGGCCTGGAGCCTGATTCGCTTATGTCTAGTAGTTCAGGAGTACCAGGGCCCGGAGCGGAGGTGCGGAGGAGTGGATGAGAGGAGAAGCGGAGGAGAGCGGAAGCCCGGCCGACAATTCGCCTAAGTCCCGCGGAGAGGGAGTACCAGGGCCGAGAGCCTGATTCGCTTATGTCCAGCAGTTCAGGAGTACAAGGGCCGGAGCGAAGGAGCAGCGGAGTGGATGAGCGGAGGAGCGGTGGAGCGGAGGAGCGGAGGAGTGGAGAAGCGGAGGAGCGGAGGAGCGGAGGTAGGGAGGAGCCGAGGAGCGGAGGAGCGGAGGAGAGCGGAATCCGCCCGACAATTCGCCTGAGTCCCGCGGAAAGGGAGAACCAGGGCCTTAAGCGTGATTTAATGATGTTCAGCAATTCAGGAGTACCAGGGCCGGAGCGGAGGATCGGAGGAACGGAGGAGCGGATGAGCGGATGAGCGGAGGAGCGGATTAGCGGAGGAGCAGAGGAGTGGAGGTGAGTGGAAGCCCGGGCGACAATTCGCCTAAGTCCCGCGGATTGGTAGTACCAGGGCCTGGAGCGGGGGAGCGGAGGAGCAGATGAGCAGAAGAGCGGAGGAGCGGAGGAGCGGAGGTGAGTGGAAGCCCGGGCGACAATTCGCCTAAGTCCCGCGGATTGGTAGTACCAGGGCCTGGAGCGGGGGAGCGGAGGAGCAGATGAGCAGAAGAGCGGAGGAGCGGAGAAGCGGAGGAGAGCGGAAGCACGGCCCATAATACGCGTAAATCCCGCGGAGAGGGAGTACCAGGAAACTGGAGAATGATTCGCTTATGTCCAGCGGTTCGGGTGTACTAGGGCCAGGAGCGGAGGAGCGGAGGAGCGGAGGAGCGGATGAGCGGATGAGCGGAGGAGCGGAGGTGAGCGGAAGCCCGGCCAACAATTCGCTTGAGTCCCGCGGAAGGGGAGTACCAGGGTCTGGAGCCTGAATCGCTTATGTCCAGCAGTTCAGGAGTACCAGGGCCAGGAGCGGAGGACCGGAGGAGCGGAGTACCGGAGGAGCGGAGGAGCGGAGAAGCGGAGGAGCGGAGGAGCGGAGGAGAGGGGAAGCACGGTCCATATTTCGCCAGAGTCCCTCAGATAGACAGTAAAAGGGCTTGGAGCCTGATTCGCTTATGTCCAGCAGTTCTGGAGTACTAAGGCCCAGAGCGGATCAGCGGCGGAGCGGATGAGTGGAAGAACGGAGAAACGGTGGAGCGGAGGAGCGGAGGAGCAGAGTTATGTTTCTCTTCTCAAAGGCGGGGAAGCTTTGGGGCAGCAGGACCCCTTAGACTGGCCAATATGAGCCTTCTATGGACATAGCTCCCCCGGACGTATGACCGGGGCTCCCGGACCTCTTGGTACATACATGTGAATGATTGGATGAGCTAATGTTTGTTTGGTTGTGGATGCTTTTCGGCTAACGCTATTAGCACAGCTATGAAGACTTAAGGTGTGTGTGTGTCTGTGTGTGTGTGAGTGTCTTTGTGTGTTTGTGTGAGTGAGGTTGTTTTGGTGGGGGGGGGGGTCGCGGACAGGGAGTACCAGTGCCAAGAGCGGATGAGCTGAGGAGCGGAGGAGGGCAGAAGCCCGGCCCGTGATTCGCTTATTTCAAGCGGTTCGGGAATTCCGGGGCCCAAAGCGGAGGAGCGGTGGAGCTGAGCTGTGTGTGTGTCTTTGTGTGTTTATGTGTGTGTGTGAGTGTGTTCTTGTGTGTGTATGTGTGAGAGTTTATTTAGGTGGAGGGGGGGAGTACCAGGGCCCATAGCGGAAGAGCGGTGGAGCTGAGAAGCGGAGGAGCGGAGTAGCGGAAGTATTGTTTCTCCACTCAGAGGCGGGGAAGCTTGGGGGCAGCAGAACCCCTTAGATGGGCTAATCTGAGCATTCTCCGGACATAGATCCCCCGGACGTATGATTGGAGCTCCCAGACCATTGGGCACACACATGTGAATGAGTGGAAGAGCTAATGTTTGTTTGGTTGTGGATGCGTTTCGGCTAATGCTATTAGCACAGCTATGATGAGTTAAGGTGTGTGTGTATGTGTGTGTGTGTGTGTGTGAGTGTGTCTGTGTGTGTGTGTGAGAGTTTGTTTAGGTGGGGGGGGGTCGCGGACAGGGAGTACCAGGGCCTCGAGCGGATGAGCTGAGGAGCAGAGGAGGGCATAAGCCCAGCCCGTGATTCCCTTATATCCAGCGGTTCGGGAGTTCCAGGGCCCAAAGCGGAAAAGCGGAGGAGCGGAGAAGCGGAGGAGTGGAGGAGAGCAGAAGCACCTCTCGCAATTCTCCTGAGTTTGCAGGATCGGGAGTACCAGGGCCAATAGCGGAGGAGCGGAGGAGCGGAGGTGTTGAGAAGCGGAGGAGCGATATTATATTTCTCTTCTCATAGGCGGGGAAGCTTGGGGGCAGCAGGACCCCTTAGACCGGCAAATGTGAGCCTTCTCTGGACATAGATGCCCCGGACGTATGACCGGAGATCCAGGACCTTTGGGCACATACATTTGAATGAGTGGATGAGCTAATGTTTCTTTGGTTGTGGATGCGTTTCGGCTAATGCTATTAGCACAGCTATGATGACTTAAGGTGTGTGTGTGTGTGGGTGTTTGTGTGTTTGTGTGTTTTTGTGTTCTTGTGTGTGTGTGTGTGTGTGTGTGTGTGTGTTTGTGTGTGTTTGTGTGTGCGTTTGTGTATATGTGTGTGACAGTTTGTTTAGGTGGGGGGGGGGCGCGGACAGGGGGTAGCTGGGCCTGGAGTGGATGAGATGTGGAGCGGATGGAGCACGTCCCGTAATTCTCCTGAGTCCGGCGGATTGGGAGTACCAGGGCCCATTGCGGAGGAGCGGTGGAGCGGAGAAGCGGACCATTGGGCACAAACATGTGAATGAGTGGATGAGCTAATGTTTGTTTGGTTGTGGATGCATTTCGGCTAATGCTATTAGCACAGCTATGATGACTTAATGTGTGTATGTGTGTGAGTGTGTGTGTGTGTGTGAGTGTGTTTGTGTATGTGTGTGATAGCTTGTTTTGGTGGGAGGGGGGGGTCACGGACAAGGAGTACCAGGGCACACACATGTGAATGAGTGGATGAGCTAATGTTTGTTTGGTTGTGGATGCGTTTCGGCTAAAGCTATTAGCACAGCTATGAAGACTTAGGGTGTGTGAATGAGTGTATATGTGTGTCTGTGTGTGTGTGTGTGTCTTTGTGTGTGTGTGTGTGTGAGAGGCTCTTTTGGTGGGGGGGGGGGTCGCGGACAGGGAGTACCATAGGGCACACACATGTGAATGAGTGGATGAGCTAATGTTTGTTTGGTTGTGGATGCGTTTCGGCTAATGCTATTAGCACAGCTATGATGAGTTAAGGTGTGTGTGTATGTGTGTGTGTTTGTGTGTTTTTGTGTGTGTGTGAGTGATTTTGTGTGAGAGTTTGTTTAGGTGGGGGGGGGGGGGGGGAGAGTACCAGGGCCCATAGCGGAGGAGCGGTGGAGCTGAGAAGCGGAGGAGCAGAGGAGCGGAGGTAATGTTTCTTCTCTCAGAGGCGGGAAAGCTTGGGGGCAGAAGAACCCCTTAGACGGGCTCATGCTCATATTCTCCGGACATAGATCCCCCGGTCGTATGATTGGAGCTGCCGGACCATTGGGCACACACATGTGAATGAGTGGATGAGCTAATGTTTGTTTGGTTGTGGATGCGTTTCGGCTAATGCTATTAGCACAGCTATGATGAGTTAAGGTGTGTGTATGTGTGTGTGTGTGTGTATGTGTGTTTGTTTGTTTTTGTGTCTGTGTCAGAGTGTTCGTGTGTGTATGTGTGAGAGTTTGTTTAGGTGGGGGGGGGTACCAGGGCCCATAGCGGAGGAGCGGTGGAGCTGAGAAGCGGAGGAGCAGAGGAGCGGAGGTAATGTTTCTTCTCTCAGAGGCGGGGAAGCTTGGGGGCAGAAGAACCCCTTAGACGGGCTCATGCTCATATTCTCCGGACATAGATCCCCCGGTCGTATGATTGGAGCTGCCGGACCATTGGGCACACACATGTGAATGAGTGGATGAGCTAATGTTTGTTTGGTTGTGGATGCGTTTCGGCTAATGCTATTAGCACAGCTATGATGAGTTAAGGTGTGTGTATGTGTGTGTGTGTGTGTATGTGTGTTTGTTTTTGTGTCTGTGTCAGAGTGTTCGTGTGTGTATGTGTGAGAGTTTGTTTAGGTGTGGGGGGGTACCAGGGCCCATAGCGGAGGAGCGGTGGAGCTGAGAAGCGGAGGAGCAGAGGAGCGGAGGTAATGTTTCTTCTCTCAGAGGCGGGGAAGCTTGGGGGCAGAAGAACCCCTTAGACGGGCTCATGCTCATATTCTCCGGACATAGATCCCCCGGTCGTATGATTGGAGCTGCCGGACCATTGGGCACACACATGTGAATGAGTGGATGAGCTAATGTTTGTTTGGTTGTGGATGCGTTTCGGCTAATGCTATTAGCACAGCTATGATGAGTTAAGGTGTGTGTATGTGTGTGTCTGTGTATGTGTGTTTGTTTGTTTTTGTGTCTGTGTCAGAGTGTTCGTGTGTGTATGTGTGAGAGTTTGTTTAGGTGGGGGGGGGTACCAGGGCCCATCGCGGAAGAGCGGTGGAGCGGAGGAATGGAGGAGCGGAGGTAATTTTTCTCTTCTCAAAGGCAGAGGATGGGAAGTTTGGGGGCAGTAGGACGCCTTAGACCGGCCACTGTGAGCCTTCTCCAGATATAGATCACCCGGACGTATGATTGGAGCTCCCGGACCATTGGGCACACACATGTGAATGAGTGGATGAGCTAATGTTTGTTTGGTTGTGGATGCGTTTCGGCTAATGCTATTAGCACAGCTATGATGAGTTAAGGTGTGTTTGTGTATGTGTGTGTGTGTGTGTGTGCGTGTGTGTGTTTGTGTGTTTTTGTGTGTGTGTGAGTGTGTTTAGGTGGGGGGAGGTACCAGGGCCCATAGCGGAGGAGCGGTGGAGCTGAGAAGCGGAGGAGCGGAGTAGCGGAGGTATTGTTTCTCCTCTCAGAGGCGGGGAAGTTTGGGAGCTATTAGCACAGGTATGATGACTTAAGGTGTGTGTGTGTGTGTGTGTTTGTGTGTTTGTGTGTTCTTGTGTGTGTGTATCTGTGTGTGTGTTTGTGTGTGCGATTGTGTATATGTGTGTGACAGTTTGTTTAGGTGGGGGGGGGGGGCGCGGACAGGGGGTAGCTGGGCCTGGAGCGGATGAGCTGTGGAGCGGATGGAGGGCAGAAGCACGTCCCATAATTCTCCTGAGTCCGGCGGATCGGGAGTACCAGGGCCCATAGCGGAGGAGCGGAGGATCGGAGGAGCGGAGGAGCGGTGGAGCGGAGAAGCGAACCATTGGGCACACACATGTGAATGAGTGGATGAGCTAATGTTTGTTTGGTTGTGGATGCATTTCGGCTAATATTATTAGGACAACTATGATGACTTAATGTGTGTATGTGTGTCAGTGTGTGTGTGTGTGTGAGTGTCTTTGTGTATGTGTGTGATAGTTTGTTTTGGTGGGGGGGGGGGGGGTCGCGGACACGGAGTACCAGGGCACAAACATGTGAATGAGTGGATGAGCTAATGTTTGTTTGATTGTGGATGCGTTTCGGCTAAAGCTATTAGCACAGCTATGATGAGTTAAGGTGTGTGTGTATGTGTGTGTGTGTGTGTTTGTGTGTTTATGTGTGTGTGTGAGTGATTTTGTGTGAGAGTTTGTTTAGGTGGGGGGGGGGGGGAGTACCAGGGCCCATAGCGGAGGAGCGGTGGAGCTGAGAAGCGGAGGAGCAGAGGAGCGAAGGTAATGTTTCTTCTCTCAGAGGCGGGGAAGCTTGGGGGCAGAAGAACCCCTTAGACGGGCTAATGCTCACATTCTCCGGACATAGATCCCCCGGTCGTATGATTGGAGCTGCCGGACCATTGGGCACACACATGTGAATGAGTGGATGAGCTAATGTTTGTTTGGTTGTAGATGCGTTTCGGCTAATGCTATTAGCACAGCTATGATGAGTTAAGGTGTGTGTATGTGTGTGTGTGTGTGTATGTGTGTTTGTTTGTTTTTGTGTCTGTGTCAGAGTGTTCGTGTGTGTATGTGTGAGAGTTTGTTTAGGTGGGGGGGGGTACCAGGGCCCATCGCGGGGGAGCGGTGGAGCGGAGAAGCGGAGGAATGGAGGAGCGGAGTTAATGTTTCTCTTCTCAAAGGCAGAGGATGGGAAGTTTGGGTGCAGTAGGACGCCTTAGACCGGCCACTGTGAGCCTTCTCCGGACATAGATCCCCCGGACGTATGATTGGAGCTCCCGGACCATTGGGCACAGACATGTGAATGAGTGGATGAACTAATGTTTGTTTGGTAGTGGATGCGTTTCAGCTAATGCTATTAGCACAGCTATGATGAGTTAAGGTGTGTTTTTGTGTGTGTGTGTGTGTGTGTGTGTGTGTGTGTGTGTGTGTGTGCGTGTGTGTGTTTGTGTGTTTTTGTGTGTGTGTGAGTGTGTTTAGGTGGGGGGAGGTACCAGGGCCCATAGCGGAGGAGCGGTGGAGCTGAGAAGCGGAGGAGCGGAGTAGCGGAGGTATTGTTTCTCCTCTCAGAGGCGGGGAAGTTTGGGAGCTATTAGCACAGGTATGATGACTTAAGGTGTGTGTGTGTGTGTGTGTTTGTGTGTTTGTGTGTTCTTGTGTGTGTGTATCTGTGTGTGTGTTTGTGTGTGCGATTGTGTATATGTGTGTGACAGTTTGTTTAGGTGGGGGGGGGCGCGGACAGGGGGTAGCTGGGCCTGGAGCGGATGAGCTGTGGAGCGGATGGAGGGAAGAAGCACGTCCCATTCAGCCGCCGGCAACCATAAAAACCTATCTTTAACTTAAAAACAAACAAAAATGTGCAATATCTCATTTCTGTGCAATATTCAGAAACTGTGCAATATTTCATCTCTTAACAGCTACATTGTGCAAAATTTCATATCATCTCATAACAGCTACACTATAATGTTCCCTTCTATCATACTATTGTGCACTCATTACCTCACTTGTTACTAAGACACTTATAGTTTTGTCACTGCTTACTAAGACACTTTATAGTTTCACTGAAACACTTTATAGTTTATAGTTTATTTTTATTTATAATTCTGCCTTTCTTTGATTATTTATTACTGTTATATTTTCTGTAACTCTAGCACTGCAATTTCCTTCGGGATTAATAAAGTTGTTCTGATTCTTATTCTTAATTCTCCTGAGTCCGGCGGATCGGGAGTACCAGGGCCCATAGTGGAGGAGCGGTGGAGCGGAGAAGCGGACCATTGGGCACACACATGTGAATGAGTGGATGAGCTAATGTTTGTTTGGTTGTGGATGCGTTTCGGCTAATGCTATTAGCACAGCTAAGATGAGTTAAGGTGTGTGTGTGTGTGTGTGTGTGTGTGTGTTTGTTTGTTTTTGTGTCTGTGTGAGTGTGTTCGTGTGTGTATGTGTGAGAGTTTCTTTAGGTGGGGGGGGGGTACCAGGGCCCATCGCGGAGGAGCGGAGGAGCGGTGGAGCGGAGAAGCGGAGGAATGGAGGAGCGGAGGTAATGTTTCTCTTCTCAATGGCAGAGGATGGGAAGTTTGGGGGCAGTAGGACGCCGGTGCGAGCGATGCGTTTCAAGGCGTATTGCATGTGTGTATGGAGGGGGGGGTCTACAGGACACCGCAGACCGGCAATGGTGCACCTTCTCCGGACATCGATCCCCGAAACGTCGGCGTGGAGATCCCGGAGCAGCCGGCGTGTACATGTGAATGAATGGAGGAGCTAATGTGTGTGTGTGGGGTGGTGGTGGTGTGGGGGGGGGGGCGTTTCGGCTAATGCTATCAGCACAGCTATGATTATTCCCAGAACGTTGAGAACGAGCTCCCGGAACTCCAGACATGCGTATATAAAAGAGTGGAATTAAGGTGTGTGTGAGTGTGTGTGTGTGTGTGTGTGTGTGTGTGTGTGTGTGTGTGTGTGTGTGTGTGTGTGTGTGTGTGTGTGTGTGTGTATGTGTGTGACAGAAATAATGTCGGGGACAGAAATTGTTAATAGCCTGCTGGCAGATGACACAACCTTAGTTTTGAAAAATGAACATCAAGTCCCAATAAGCGTTGAAAAAATTAAAACATTCTCCAAGGCTTCAGGATTGTCATTAAACTTAAAGAAATGCAAACTTCTTGAGCTGCATGACTCACCACTAAAGGAAATCAGCAATGTTCCTATCAAATCAGAAATAAAATACTTGAGCATTTTCCTATCTAAGGACCAAAAGTTAAATCAATCCAGGAACATTGAATCTAAACTGAATCAAAGTAAAGCTAAATTGAATATATTGCTCCAAAGAGATTTATCAATATTAGGCCGGATATATTTGACTAAAATGGAATGTTTATCCAGATGTATATACCCAGTGTATTCCAATGCTGCTCCAAATCAACTCATATAATCTATTAACCAAATAAATTTCAACTTTATCTGGAGGAACAGACCACACCATCTAAAAAAATCTCATATGGTGAAAGAAACAAGTGAAGGAGGGCTGAAAGTGATAAAGTTGGACTGCCTGAATGGGACATTGAAGTTGAACTGGTTGAAATCCTGGATCAAACATCATCATTCTTTCTGGTATTGTACTCCAAACTACTTATTCAACATAGTCGGCAGCCTAAGTCTTCTACTTATCTCTGACTTGGATATCAACAAGATTCCTGTCCAATTTTCAGAGTTCCATAAACAAATACTATTATACTGGAAAATGATATATGTACACTATTTCTCACCACACAGTACAATAATTTGGAACAATAGATATGTACTGCGTGGCAACAAACCTCTGTTTTACAAGGAATGCTTTGAGAAAGGTATATGGTCAATAATTGACTTGATGGATGACAATGGCAGTCGTCTAGACTATGAACAGTTCTGTACTACACACAGATTTAAGCCTCCCATATTAGAGTTGATAAAGTTACGAAACGCACTGCCTCGACAATTTGTATTCCTGACCAAAAATATAATGACGCACCGAACCGTACAACCACAGTTACCCCGACTATCACTCCAGGGAATCTCAATTCTGGACAGAAAGTGCAGCAACTCCTTTATTAGGACATGTTTCACAGGAAACTTATTCCCTGGACGTCAAAACAAAAATAATATTTGAAATAAATTTGATAAGGAATCGATTGCCACGCTGCAAACTATGTGTCTGACTCTACCCATACCCCCCAAGGCAAAAAGAGACCCACTTCTAAATTATGAATGACATCTACCCATCTAAGGAATTATTGCGGGTACGCTTTACTTTTGAAGATAATATTTGTACATTTTGTGAAGACAACATTGAAACCACTGACCATATATTTTTTCTCATTCTCATTCCATCGTCACCAGTTTCCCTCTCAAAAGATGATATCACATTTGGTTTACTTATAAGCAACATAACAGATGAACTCTGTGTCAATGTTCTTTTAGGCCTGGCCAAGTTCTTCATTCACAAAAACAGAATGCAAAAATGCTCCCCAAATTTTAATTTCTTCATAAACGATTTTGAATTATAAAAAAAAAAACCTTAAAACTTATGGAAAAATCCAAAAACTAAAAAATATGCAGTTACCCATGTCTGAGATTCCTTTTTTTGGAAAAAAAAAAACAAAAAACAACTTAATTACATGTTATATTCCCCTTGCAATTTTTTTTTCGTTTTAATTTTTTATTTGTCTATCTATTGATTTAATTATTTACTTTTAATTTCTTTTTTTGTCTAGCACTGTAAATTTCTCACAAACCGTTAACACTATTAACTTCTGATTACATACAGAACAAATGTCCTTATGTCCGTTGCTTCCTCATCCCTGGTTGTTTCATTGACATTCAGTTCTACCTTGCCATGTTTATTTGTACATTTGTATATTTGTGTGTACTATTTATGTTCAATTAAAAACAGTTTGATGTCTGAGATTCCTTGTGAACGGCCAACTTAATTACATGTTATATTCCCCTTACAATTTTTTTTTTTAGTTTTTAATTTTATTTTTATATCTATTTATTTAATTATTTCCTTTTAATTTTCTGTTTTTGTCTAGCATTAAGAATTTCTCGCAAACCGTTAACACTATTAACTTCTGATTACATACAGAACGAATGCCCTTATGTCTCCCGTCACCCCCCGTCCCCCCCGCTTTTTCCGTACGGTGGCAGATACTGAGATCAAAAGCAAATGGGTGTCATTGTAATGCAGTAACAGGATGATAACAGCCGTGTTTGAAGTGTGTAGGGGCTTATAGGAGAGCAGAAGCACGTCACGCTATTCGCCTGAGTTCGGAGGATCGGGAGTACCAGGGCCCATAGCGGAGGAGCAGAGGAGTTGAGAAGCGGAGGAGCGGAGTTATGTTTCTCTTCTCAAAGGCGGGGAAGCTTGGGGGCAGCAGGACCCCTTAGACCGGCCAATGTGAGCCTTCTCCGGACATAGATCCCCTGGTCGTTTGATTGGAGCTGCCGGACCATTGGGCACACACATGTGAATGAGTGGATGAGCTAATGTTTGTTTGGTTGTGGATGCGTTTCGGCTAATGCTATTAGCACAGCTAAGATGAGTTAAGGTGTGTGTGTGTGTTTGTGTCTGTGTGAGGGTGTTCGTGTGTGTGTGTGTGTGTGTGTGTGTGTATGTGTGTGTGTGTGTGTGTGTGTGTGTGTGTATGGGTGTGTGTCTGTGTGTGTGTGTGTGTGTGTGTGTCTGTGTGTATGTGTGTGTGTGTGTGCGTCTGTTTATGTGTGTGTGAGAGTTTGTTTTGGTGGGTGGGGGGGGGGGGGGGGGTTCCCGCGGACTGGGAGTACCAGGGCCTTGAGCGGATGAGGTGAGGAGCGGAGGAGGGCAGAAGCCCGGACCGTGATTCGCTTAATTCCAGCGGTTCGGGAGTTCCAGGGCCCAAAGCGGAGGAGCGGAGGACAAGAAAAGCCCTGTCCGCAATTCACCTGAGTCTGGCGGATCGGTAGTACCTGGTTCCGCAGTGGGGGAGCGGAGGAGCGGAGAAGCGGAGGAGCGGAGGAGCGGAGGAGCGGAGGAGATGTTCTCTTCTCAGAGGCGGCGAGGGGGAGGGGGAGCAGGACCCCTTACCCTTATCCCCCGGACATTTGAGTGGAGCTCCCGGACCTCCGGGCACGCACATGCGAATGACTGGATGACAGGGAGTGCCAGGGCCTGGAGCGGATGAGCAGAGGAGAGGCGGAGGGCAGAAGCCCGGCCCGGTTCGGGAGTTCCACGGTCCAAATCGGGGGAGGGAAAAAAAGGAGGAGGGGAGGAGAGCAGAAGACTGGCCCGGAATTCACCGAAGTCCCGAAGATCGGGAGTTCCAGGGCCCGGAGCGGAAGACCGGAGGAGCGGAGGAGCGGAGGAGCGGAGGTGAGCGGAAGCCCGGCCAACAATTCGCCCAAGTCCCGCGGATTGGGAGTACCAGGGCCCGGAGCGGGGGAGTGGAGGAGCAGATGAGCAGAAGAGCGGAGGAGCGGAGGAGCGGGGAAGCGGAGAAGCGGAGAAGCGGAGGAGAGCGGAAGCACGGCCCATAATATACCTAAATCCCGCGGAGAGGGAGTACCAGGGCCAGGAGCATGATTCGCTTATGTCCAGCGGTTCGGGAGTACCAGGGCCCGGAACGGAGGAGCGGAGGAGCGGATGAGCGGATGAGTGGAGGAGCGGAGGTGAGCGGAAGCCCGGCCGGCAATTCGCTTGAGTCCCGTGGAAGGGGAGTACCAGGGTCTGGAGCCTGAATCGCTTCTGTACAGCAGTTCAGGAGTACCAGGGACAGGAGCGGATGAGCGGCAGAGCGGATGAGCGGCAGAGCGGATGAGCGGAGGAACGGAGAAGCGGTGGAGCGGAGGAGCGGGGAGCGGCGGAACAGATGAGCGGAAGAACGGAGAAGCGGAGGAGCGGAAGAGCGGAGGAGCGGAGGAGCAGAGGAGCGGAGGAGTGGAGGAGAGCGGAAGCATGGACCACAATATGTTTAAATCCCGGAGACAGGGAGTACCAGACCCTTTCGCGTGATTTAATGATGTTCAGCAGTTCAGGAGTACCAGGGCCCGGAACGGAGGAGCGGAGGTGCGGATGAGTGGAGGAGAGGGGAAGCACGGTCCACATTTCGCCAGATTCCCGCGGATAGGGAGTAACAGGGCTTGGAGCCTTATTCGCTTGTGTCCAGCAGTTCAGGAGTACCAGGGCGGAGCGGTACCGGAGCGGATAAGCGGCGGAGCGGATGAGCGGAAGAACGGAGAAGCGGTGGAGCGGAGGAGTGGAGGAGCGGAGGAGCGGAGGAGCGGAGGAGCGGAGGAGCGGAGGAGCGGAGGAGCGGAGGAGCGGAGGAGCGGAGGAGCGGAGGAGAGCGGAAGCATGGCCCACAATATGCCCAAATCCCGGAGACAGGGAGTACCAGGGCCTGTAGCGTGATTTAATGATGTTCAGCAGTTCAGGAGTACCAGGGCCAGGTACGGAGGAGTGGAGGAGCGGAGGGGCGGATGAGTGGAGGAGCGGAGGAGAGGGGGAGGACGGTCCACATTTCGCCAGTCCCGCGGATTGGAAGTACCAGGGCCTTGAGCCGGTTCACTTAAATCCAGCGGTCAGGAGTACCAGGAACCTCAGCGGAGGAGCGGAGGAGCGGAGGAGAGGAGAAGCGGAGGAGAGCGGAGGAGAGGGGAAGCACGGTCCATATTTCGCCAGAGTCCCGCGGATAGGGAGTAACAGGGCCAAGAGCCTGATTCGCTTATGTCCAGCAGTTCTGGAGTACTAAGGCCCGGAGCGGATGACCGGCGGAGCGGATGAGTGGAAGAACGGAGAAGCGGTGGAGCGGAGGAGCGGAGGAGCGGAGGAGCAGAGTTATGTTTCTCTTCTCAAAGGCGGGGAAGCTTTGGGGCAGCAGGACCCCTTAGACTGGCCAATATTAGCCTTCTATGGACATAGCTCCCCCAGACGTATGACCGGGGCTCTCGGACCTCTTGGTACATACATGTGAATGATTGGATGAGCTAATGTTTGTTTGGTTGTGGATGCTTTTCGGCTAACGCTATTAGCACAGCTATGAAGACTTAAGGTGTGTGTGTGTGTGTGTGTGTGAGTGTCTTTGTGTGTGTGTGTGAGTGATGTTGTTTTGGTGGGGGGGGGGGGTCGCGGACAGGGAGTACCAGTGCCAAGAGCGGATGAGCTGAGGAGCGGAGGAGGGCAGAAGCCCGGCCCATGATTCGCTAATGTCAAGCGGTTCGGGAATTCCAAGGCCCAAAGCGGAGGAGCAGTGGAGCTGAGCTGTGTGTGTGTCTTTGTGTGTTTATGTGTGTGTGTCAGTGTGTTCTTGTGTGTGTATGTGTGAGAGTTTATTTAGGTGGAGGGGGGGAGTACCAGGGCCCATAGCGGAAGAGCGGTGGAGCTGAGAAGCGGAGGAGTAGCGGAAGTATTGTTTCTCCACTCAGAGGCGGGGAAGCTTGGGGGCAGCAGAACCCCTTAGATGGGCTAATCTGAGCATTCTCCGGACATAGATCCCCCGGACGTATGATTGGAGTTCCCGGACCATTGGGCACACACATGTGAATGAGTGGAAGAGCTAATGTTTGTTTGGTTGTGGATGCGTTTCGGCTAATGCTATTAGCACAGCTATGATGAGTTAAGGTGTGCGTGTATGTGTGTGTGTGTGTGTGTGAGTGTGTCTGTGTGTGTGTGTGAGAGTTTGTTTAGGTGGGGGGGGGGGTCGTGGACAGGGAGTACCAGGGCCTCGAGCGGATGAGCTGAGGAGCAGAGGAGGGCATAAGCCCAGCCCGTGATTCCCTTATATCCAGCGGTTCGGGAGTTCCAGGGCCCAAAGCGGAAAAGCGGAGGAGCGGAGAAGCGGAGGAGTGGAGGAGAGCAGAAGCACCTCTCGCAATTCTCCTGAGTTTGCAGGATCGGGAGTACCAGGGCCAATAGCGGAGGAGCGGAGGTGTTGAGAAGCGAAGGAGCGGAGGAGCGATATTATATTTCTCTTCTCAAAGATCCCCCGGACGTATGACCGGAGATCCAGGACCTCTGGGCACATTCATTTGAATGAGTGGATGAGCTAATGTTTGTTTGGTTGTGGATGCGTTTCGGCTAATGCTATTAGCACAGCTATGATGACTTAAGGTGTGTGTGTGTGGGTGTTTGTGTGTTTGTGTGTTTTTGTGTTCTTGTGTGTGTGTATGTGTGTGTGTGTGTTTGTGTGTGCGTTTGTGTATATGTGTGTGACAGTTTGTTTAGGTGGGGGGGGGGGGCGCAGACAGGGGGTAGCTGGGCCTGGAGTGGATGAGATGTGGAGCGGATGGAGCACGTCCCGTAATTCTCCTGAGTCCGGCAGATCGGGAGTACCAGGGCCCATAGCGGAGGAGCGGTGGAGCGGAGAAGCGGACCATTGGGCACACACATGTGAATGAGTGGATGAGCTAATGTTTGTTTGGTTGTGGATGCATTTCGGCTAATGCTATTAGCACAGCTATGATGAGTTCAGGTGTGTGTGTATGTGTGTGTGTGTGTGTGTTTGTGTGTGTGTGTGAGTGATTTTGTGTGAGAGTTTGTTTAGGTGGGGGGGGGAGTACCAGGGCCCATAGCGGAGGAGCGGTGGAGCTGAGAAGCGGAGGAGCGGAGGAGCGGAGGTAATGTTTCTTCTCTCAGAGGCGGGGAAGCTTGGGGGCAGAAGAACCCCTTAGACGGGCTAATGTGAGCATTCTCCGGACATAGATCCCCCGGTCGTATGATTGGAGCTGCCGGACCATTGGGCACACACATGTGAATGAGTGGATGAGCTAATGTTTGTTTGGTTGTGGATGCGTTTCGGCCAATGCTATTCGCACAGCTAAGATGAGTTAAGGTGTGTGTGTGTGTGTGTGTGTGTGTGTGTTTGTTTGTTTTTGTGTCTGTGTGAGTGTGTTCGTGTGTGTATGTGTGAGAGTTTCTTTAGGTGGGGGGGGGGTACCAGGGCCCATCGCGGAGGAGCGGAGGAGCGGTGGAGCGGAGAAGCGGAGGAATGGAGGAGTGGAGGTAATGTTTCTCTTCTCAATGGCAGAGGATGGGAAGTTTGGGGGCAGTAGGACGCCGGTGCGAGCGATGCGTTTCAAGGCGTATTGCATGTGTGTATGGAGGGGGGGGGTCTACAGGACACCGCAGACCGGCAATGGTGCACCTTCTCCGGACATCGATCCCCGAAACGTCGGCGTGGAGATCCCGGAGCAGCCGGCGTGTACATGTGAATGAATGGAGGAGCTAATGTGTGTGTGTGGGGTGGTGGTGGTGTGGGGGGGGGGGGGCGTTTCGGCTAATGCTATCAGCACAGCTATGATTATCCCCAGAACGTTGAGAACGAGCTCCCGGAACTCCAGACATGCGTATATAAAAGAGTGAAATTAAGGTGTGTGTGAGTGTGTGTGTGTTTGTGTGTGTGTGTGTGTGTGTGTGTGTGTGTGTGTATGTGTGTGACAGAAATAATGTCGGGGACAGAAATTGTTATTAGCCTGCTGGCAGATGACACACCCTTAGTTTTGAAAAATGAACATCAAGTCCCAATAAGCGTTGAAAAAATTAAAACATTCTCCAAGGCTTCAGGATTGTCATTAAACTTAAAGAAATGCAAACTTCTTGTGCTGCATGACTCACCACTAAAGGAAATCAGCAATGTTCCTATCAAATCAGAAATAAAATACTTGAGCATTTTCCTATCTAAGGACCAAAAGTTAAATCAATCCAGGAACATTGAATCTAAACTGAATCAAAGTAAAGCAAAATTGAATATATGGCTCCAAAGAGATTTATCAATATTAGGCCGGATATATTTGAGTAAAATGGAATGTTTATCCAGATGTATATACCCAGTGTATTCCAATGCTGCTCCAAATCAACTCATAAAATCTATTAACCAAATAAATTTCAACTTTATCTGGAGGAACAGACCACACCATCTAAAAAAATCACATATGGGGAAAGAAACAAGTGAGGGAGGGCTGAAAGTGATAGAGTTGGACTGCCTGAATGGGACATTGAAGGTGAACTGGTTGAAATCCTGGATCAAACATCATCATTTTTTCTGGTATTGTACTCCAAACTACTTATTCAACAAAGTCGGTGGCCTAAGTCTTGTGCTTATCTCTGACTTGGATATCAACAAGATTCCTGTCCAATTTTCAGAGTTCCATAAACAAATACTATTATACTGGAAAATGATATATGTACACAATTTCTCACCACACAGTACAATAATTTGGAACAATAGATATGTACTGCGTGGCAACAAACCTCTGTTTTACAAGGAATGCTTTGAGAAAGGTATATGGTCAATAATTGACTTGATGGATGACAATGGCAGTCGTCTAGACTATGAACAGTTCTGTACTACACGCAGATTTAAGCCTCCCATATTAGAGTTGATAAAGTTACGAAACGCACTACCTCGACAATTTGTATTCCTGACCAAAAATATAATGACGCACCAAACCGTACAACCACAGTTACCCCGACTATCACTCCAGGGAATCTCAATTCTGGACAGAAAGTGCAGCAACTCCTTTATTAGGACATGTTTCACAGGAAACTTGTTCCCTGGACGTCAAAACAAAAATAATATTTGAAATAAATTTGATAAGGAATCGATTGCCACGCTGCGAACTATGTATCTGACTCTACCCATACCAACCAAGGCAAAAAGAGACCCACTTCTAAATTATGAATGACATCTCCCCATCTCAGGAATTATTGAGGGTACGCTTTACTTTTGAAGATAATATTTGTACATTTTGTGAAGACAACATTGAAACCACTGACCATATATTTTTTCTCATTCTCATTCCATCGTCACCAGTTTCCCTCTCAAAAGATGATATCACATTTGGTTTACTTTTAAGCAACATAACAGATGAACTCTGTGTCAATGTTCTTTTAGGCCTGGCCAAATTCTTCATTCACAAAAACAGAATGCAAAAATGCTCCCCAAATTTTAATTTCTTCATAAACGATTTTGAATTATAAAAAAAAATCCTTAAAACTTATGGAAAAATCCAAAAACTAAAAAATATACAGTTACCCATGTCTGAGATTCCTTTTTTTTTGGAAAAAAAAAAAAAACAACTTAATTACATGTTATATTCCCCTTGCAATTTTTTTTTCGTTTTAATTTTTTATTTGTCTATCTATTGATTTAATTATTTCCTTTTAATTTCTTTTTTTGTCTAGCACTGTAAATTTCTCACAAACCGTTAACACTATTAACTTCTGATTCCATACAGAACAAATGTCCTTCTGTCCGTTGCTTCCTCATCCCTGGTTGTTTCATTGACATTCAGTTCTACCTTGCCATGTTTATTTGTACATTTGTATATTTGTGTGTACTATTTATGTTCAATTAAAAACAGTTTGATGTCTGAGATTCCTTGTGAACGGCCAACTTAATTACATGTTATATTCCCCTTACAATTTTTTTTTTTAGTTTTTAATTTTATTTTTCTATCTATTTATTTAATTATTTCCTTTTAATTTTCTGTTTTTGTCTAGCATTAAAAATTCTCGCAAACCGTTAACACTATTAACTTCTGATTACATGCAGAACGAATGCCCTTATGTCTCCCGTCACCCCCCCGTCCCCCCCGCTTTTTCCGTACAGTGGCAGACACTGAGATCAAAAGCAAATGGGTGTCATTGTAATGCAGTAACAGGGTGATAACAGCCGTGTTAGAAGTGTGTAGGGGCTTATAGGAGAGCAGAAGCACGTCACGCTATTCGCCTGAGTTCAGAGGATCGGGAGTACCAGGGCCCATAGCGGAGGAGCAGAGGAGTTGAGAAGCGGAGGAGCGGAGGAGCGGAGTTATGTTTCTCTTCTCAAAGGCGGGGAAGCTTGGGGGCAGCAGGACCCCTTAGACCGGCCAATGTGAGCCTTCTCCGGACATAGATCACCCGGACTCATGACTGGAGCTCCCGTACCTCTGGGCACACACAAATGTGAATGAGCGGATGAGCTAATGTTTGTTTTGTTGTGGATACGTTTCGGCCAATGCTATTAGCACAGCTATGATGAGTTCAGGTGTGTGTGTGTGTGTGTGTGTGTGTGTGTGTGTGTGTGTGTGTGTGTGTGTGTGTGTGTGTGGGTGTGTGCGTGTGTGTGTGTGTGTTTGTGTGTGTGTGGGTGTGTGTCTGTGTGTGTGTGTGTGTGTCTGTGTGTGTGTGTGTGTGTGTGTGTGTGTGTGTGTGTGTTTGTGTGTGCGTGTGTTTATGTGTGTGTGAGAGTTTGTTTTGGTGGGTGGGGGGGGGTTCCCGCGGACTGGGAGTACCAGGACCTTAAGCGGATGAGGTGAGGAGCGGAGGAGGGCAGAAGCCCGGACCGTGATTCGCTTATGTCCAGCGGTTCGGGAGTTCCAGGGCCCAAAGCGGAGGAGCGGAGGACAGGAAAAGCCCTGTCCGCAATTCGCCTAAGTCTGGCGAATCGGTAGTACCTGGTTCCGCAGCGGAGGAGCGGAGGAGCTGAGAAGCGGAGGAGCGGAGGAGCGGAGGAGCGGAGGAGATGTTTCTCTTCTAAGAGGTGGCGAGGGGGGGGGGGAGCAGGACCCCTTACCCTTATCCCCCGGACGTTTGAGTGGAGCTCCCGGACCTCCGGGCACACACATGCGAATGACTGGATGACAGGGAGTTCCAGGGCCTGGAGCGGATGAGCAGAGGAGAGGCGGAGGGCAGAAGCCCGGCCCGGTTCGGGAGTTCCAGGGTCCAAAGCGGGGGAGGGAAAAAAAGGAGGAGGGGAGGAGAGCAGAAGACTGGCCTGGAATTAACCGAAGTCCCGCATTTCAGGAGTACCAGGGCCCGGAGCGGAAGAGCGGATGAGCGGAGGAGCGGAGGAGCGGAGGAGCAGAGGAGCGGAGGAGCGGAGGAGCGGAAGAGAGCGGAAGCCCAGCCGACAATTCGCCTGAGTCCCGCGGAAGGGGATTACCAGGGCCTGGAGCCTGAATCGCTTATGTCCTGCGGTTCCGGAGTACCAGGGCCCGGAGCGGAGGAGCGGAGGAGCGGAGGAGCGGAGGAGCGGAGGAGCGGAGGAGCGGAGGAGCGGAGGAGCGGAGGAGCGGAGGAGCGGAGGACCGGAGGACCGGAGGAACGGAGGACCGGAGGAGAGCTGAATCCGGTCGACAATTCGCCTGAGTCCCGCGGAAAGGGAGTACCAGGGCCAGAAGCGTGATTTAATGATATCCAGCAGTTCAGGAGTACCAGGGCCGGAGCGGAGGAGCGGAGGAGCGGAGGATCGGAGGAGCGGAGGAGCGGAGGACCGGAGGACCGGAGGACCGGAGGAGAGCTGAATCCGGCCGACAATTCGCCTGAGTCCCGCGGAAAGGGAGTACCAGGGCCAGAAGCGTGATTTAATGATGTCCAGCAGTTCAGGAGTACCAGGGCCAGAGCGGAGGAGCGGAGGAGCGGAGGAGCGGAGGAGCGGAGGAGAGCGGAAGCCCGGCCGAATATTTGCCTAAGTCCCGCGGAAAGGGAGTACCAGCGCCAGGAACGTGCTTCGCTTATGTCTAGCAGTTCAGGAGTACCAGGGCCTGGAGCTGAGGTGCGGAGGAGTGGATGAGAGGGGAAGCGGAGGAGAGCGGAAGCCCGGCCGACAATTCGCCTAAGCCCCGCGGAGAGGGAGTACCAGGGCCAGAAGCGTGATTTAATGATGTTCAGCAGTTCAGGAGTACCAGGGCCGGAGCGGAGGAGCGGGGAAGCCCGGCCGACAATTCGCCTGAGTCCAGCGGAAAGGGAGCACCAGGGCCTGGAGCCTGATTCGCTCATGTCTAGCAGTTCAGGAGTACCAGGGCCCGGAGCGGAGGAGCGGAGGAGCGGATGAGCAGAAGAACGTTTAAGCAGTGGAGCGGAGGAGCGGAGGAGTGGATGAGAGGAGAAGCGGAGGAGAGCGGAAGCCCTTCCGACAATTCGCCTGAGTCCAGCGGAAAGGGAGTACCAGGGCCTTGAGCCTGATTCGCTCATGTCTAGCAGTTCAGGAGTACCAGGGCCCGGAGCGGAGGAACGGAGGAGCGGAGGAGCGGAGGAGCGGATGAGCGGATGAGCTGAGGAGAGCGGAAGCCTGGCCGGCAATTCACCTGAGTCCCGCGGAGAGGGAGTACCAGGGCCTGAAGCGTCATTTAATGATGTTCAGCAATTCAGGAGTACCAGGGTAAGGTGCGGAGGAGCGGAGGAGCGGAGGGGCGGATGAGTGGATGAGCGGACGTGCGGAGGAGAGAGGAAGCCCGGCCCACATTTCGCCTAACTCCTGCGGAGAGGGAGTACCAGGGCCTGGAGCCTGATTCGCATATGTCCATCAGTTCAGGAGTACCAGGGCCGTAGCGGAGGAGCGGAGGAGCGGAGGAGAGCGGAAGCCCGGCCGAATATTTGCCTAAGTCCCGCGGAGAGGGAGTACCAGGGCCTGGAGCCTGATTCGTTTATGTCTAGCAGTTCAGGAGTACCAGGGCCCGGAGCGGAGGAGCGGAGGAGCGGATGAGAGGAGAAGCGGTGGAGAGCGGAAGCCCGGCCGACAATTCGCCTAAGTCCCGCGGATTGGTAGTACCAGGGCCAGGAGCGTGGCAGCGGATGAGCAGATGAGCAGAAGAGCGGAGGAGCGGAGGATCGGAGGAGCGGAAGAGCGGAGGAGCGGAGGAGCGGAGGAGCGCAGGAGCGGAGGAGCGGAGGTGAGCGGAAGCCCGGCCGACAATTCGCCTGAGTCCCGCGGAGAGGGAGTACCAGGGCCAGAAGCGTCATTTAATGATGTTCAGCAATTCAGGAGTACCAGGGCAAGATGCGGAGGAGCGGAAGAGCGGAGGGGCGGATGAGCGGAGGAGCGGACGAGCGGAGGAGAGAGGAAGCCCGGCCCACATTTCGCCTAAGTCCCGCGGGGAGGGAGTACCAGGGCCTTGAGCCTGATTCGCATATGTCCAGCAGTTCAGGAGTACCAGGGCCGGAGCGGAGGAGCGGAGGAGCGGAGGAGAGGATGGGAGGAGAAGCGGAGGAGAGCGGAAGCCCGTCCAACAATTCGCCGAAGTCCCGCGGAGAGGGAGTACCAGGGCCTGGAGCCTGATTCGCTTATGTCCAGCAGTTCAGGAGTACCAGGGGCGGAACGGAGGAGCGGAGGAGCGGAGGAGCGGAGGAGCGGAGGAGCGGAGGAGCGGAGGACCGGAGTAGCGGAGGACCGGAGGAACGGAGGACCGGAGGAGAGCTGAATCCGGTCGACAATTCGCCTGAGTCCCGCGGAAAGGGAGTACCAGGGCCAGAAGCGTGATTTAATGATATCCAGCAGTTCAGGAGTACCAGGGCCGGAGCGGAGGAGCGGAGGAGCGGAGGATCGGAGGAGCGGAGGAGCGGAGGACCGGAGGACCGGAGGACCGGAGGAGAGCTGAATCCGGCCGACAATTCGCCTGAGTCCCGCGGAAAGGGAGTACCAGGGCCAGAAGCGTGATTTAATGATGTCCAGCAGTTCAGGAGTACCAGGGCCAGAGCGGAGGAGCGGAGGAGCGGAGGAGCGGAGGAGCGGAGGAGAGCGGAAGCCCGGCCGAATATTTGCCTAAGTCCCGCGGAAAGGGAGTACCAGGGCCAGGAACGTGCTTCGCTTATGTCTAGCAGTTCAGGAGTACCAGGGCCTGGAGCTGAGGTGCGGAGGAGTGGATGAGAGGAGAAGCGGAGGAGAGCGGAAGCCTTGCCGACAATTCGCCTGAGTCCAGCGGAAAGGGAGTACCAGGGCCTGGAGCCTGATTCGCTTATGTCTAGCAGTTCAGGAGTACCAGGGCCCGGAGCGGAGGAGCGGAGGAGCGGATAAGAGGGGAAGCGGAGGAGAGCGGAAGCCCGGCCGACAATTCGCCTAAGCCCCGCGGAGAGGGAGTACCAGGGCCAGAAGCGTGATTTAATGATGTTCAGCAGTTCAGGAGTACCAGGGCCGGAGCGGAGGAGCGGGGAAGCCCGGCCGACAATTCGCCTGAGTCCAGCGGAAAGGGAGCACCAGGGCCTGGAGCCTGATTCGCTCATGTCTAGCAGTTCAGGAGTACCAGGGCCCGGAGCGGAGGAGCGGAGGAGCGGATGAGCAGAAGAACGTTTAAGCAGTGGAGCGGAGGAGCGGAGGAGTGGATGAGAGGAGAAGCGGTGGAGAGCGGAAGCCCGGCCGACAATTCGCCTAAGTCCCGCGGATTGGTAGTACCAGGGCCAGGAGCGTGGCAGCGGATGAGCAGATGAGCAGAAGAGCGGAGGAGCGGAGGATCGGAGGAGCGGAAGAGCGGAGGAGCGGAGGAGCGGAGGAGCGCAGGAGCGGAGGAGCGGAGGTGAGCGGAAGCCCGGCCGACAATTCGCCTGAGTCCCGCGGAGAGGGAGTACCAGGGCCAGAAGCGTCATTTAATGATGTTCAGCAATTCAGGAGTACCAGGGCAAGATACGGAGGAGCGGAAGAGCGGAGGGGCGGATGAGCGGAGGAGCGGACGAGCGGAGGAGAGAGGAAGCCCGGCCCATATTTCGCCTAAGTCCCGCGGGGAGGGAGTACCAGGGCCTTGAGCCTGATTCGCATATGTCCAGCAGTTCAGGAGTACCAGGGCCGGAGCGGAGGAGCGGTGGAACGGATGAGCAGAAGAACGTTTAAGCAGTGGAGCGGAGGAGCGGAGGAGCGGAGGTGAGCGGAAGCCCGGCCGACAATTCGCCTGAGTCCAGCGGAGAGGGAGTACCAGGGCCCGTTACGTGATTCGCTTATGTCTAGCAGTTCAGGAGTACCAGGGCCCGGAGCGGAGGTGCGGAGGAGTGGATGAGAGGAGAAGCGGAGGAGAGCGGAAGCCCGGCTGACAATTCGCCTGAGTCCAGCGGAAAGGGAGTACCAGGGCCTGGAGCCTGATTCGCTCATATCTCGCAGTTCAGGAGTACCAGGGCCCGGAGCGGAGGAACGGAGGAGCGGAGGTGCGGAGGAGCGGATGAGCGGATGAGCTGAGGAGATCGGAAGCCCGGCCGGCAATTCACCTGAGTCCCGCGGAGAGGGAGTACCAGGGCCGGAAGCGTGATTTAATGATGTTCAGCAATTCAGGAGTACCAGGGCAAGGTGCGGAGGAGCGGAGGAGCGGAGGAGCGGAGGGGCGGATGAGTGGAGGATTGGAGGAGCGGAGGAGAGCGGAAACCCGGCCCATATTTCGCCTAAGTCCTGCGGAGAGGGAGTACCAGGGCAAGGAGCCTGATTCGCATATGTCCAGCAGTTCAGGAGTACCAGGGCCGGAGCGGATGAGCGGAGGAACGGAGGTGAGCGGTTGCCCGGCCGAATATTCGCCCAAGTCCCGCGGAGAGGGAGTACCACGGCCTGGAGCCTGATTCGCTTATGGCAAGCAGTTCAGGAGTACCAGGGCCCAGAGCGGAGGAGCGGAGGAGCGGAGGAGCGGAGGAGCGGAGGAGCGGAGGTGAGCGGAAGCCCGGCCGAATATTCGCCGAAGTCCCGTGGAAAGGGAATACCAGGGCCTGGAGCTTGATTCGCTTATGTCTAGCAATTCAGGAGTACCAGGGCCTGGAGCGGAGGTGCGGAGGAGTGGATGAGAGGAGAAGCGGAGGAGAGCGGAAGCCCGCCCGACAATTCGCCTGTGTCCAGCGGAAAGGGAGTACCAGGGCCTGGAGCCTGATTCGCTTATGTCTAGCAGTTCAGGAGTACCAGGGCCCGGAGCGGAGGAGCGGAGGAGCGGATGAGCAGAAGAACGTTTAAGCGGTGGAGCGGAGGAGCGGATGAGCGGAGGAGAGCGGAATCCGGCCGACAATTTGCCTGAGTCCCGCGGAAAGGGAGTACCAGGGCCTGGAGCCTGAATCTCTTATGTCCTGCGGTTCAGGAGCACCAGGGCCCGGAGCGGAGGAGCGGATGAGCGGAGGAGCGGAAGTGAGCGGAAGCCTTGCCGACAATTCGCCTGAGTCCAGCGGAAAGGGAGTACCAGGGCCTGGAGCCTGATTCGCTTATGTCTAGCAGTTCAGGAGTACCAGGGCCGGTACCGGAGGTGCGGAGGAGCGGATGAGAGGAGAAGCGGAGGAGAGCTGAAGCCCGGCCGACAATTCGCCTAAGTCCCGCGGAGAGGGAAACCAGGGCCTGGAGCCTGATTCGCTTATGTCCAGCAGTTCAGGAGTACTAGGGCCCGGATCGGAGGATCGGAGGAGCGGATGAGCAGAAGAACGTTTAAGCGGTGGAGCGGAGGAGCGGATGAGCGGAGGAGCGGAGGAGCGGAGGAGCGCAGGAGCGGAGTAGCGGAGGTGAGCGGAAGCCCGGCCGAATATTCGCCGAAGTCCCGTGGAAAGGGAGTACCAGGACCATGAATCTGATTCGCTTATGTCTAGCAGTTCAGGAGTTCCAGGGCCAGAAGCGGAGGAGCGGAGGAGCGGATGAGAGGAGAAGCGGTGGAGAGCGGAAGTCCGGCCGACAATTTGCCTAAGTCCCGCGGATTGGTAGTACCAGGGCCCGGAGCGGGGCAGCGGAGGAGCAGATGAGCAGAAGAGCGGAGGAGCGGAGGAGCGGAGGAGCGGAGGAGCGGAGGAGCGGAGGAGCGGAGGTGAGCGGAAGCCCGGTCGACAATTCGCCTAAGTCCCGCGGAGAGGGAGTACCAGGGCCAGGAACGTGACTCGCTTATGTCTATCAGTTCAGGAGTACCAGGGCCTTGAGCGGAGGTGCGGAGGAGTGGATGAGAGGAGAAGCGGAGGAGAGCGGAAGCCCGGCCGACAATTTGCCTGAGTCCAGCGGAAAGGGAGTACCAGGGCCTGGAGCCTGAATCTCATGTCCTGCGGTTCCGGAGTACCAGGGCCCGGAGCGGAGGAGCGGATGAGCGGAGGAGCGGAGGTGAGCGGAAGCCCGGCCGAATATTCGCCTAAGTCCCGCAGAAAGGGAGTACCAGGGCCTGGAGCCTGATTCGCTTATGTCTAGCAGTTCAGGAGTACCAGGGCCCGGAGCGGAGGAGCGGAGGAGCGGAGGAGCGGATGAGAGGAGAAGCGGAGGAGAGCGGAAGCACGGCCAACAATTCGCCTAAGTCCCGCGGAGAGGGAGTACCAAGGCCTGGAGCCTGATTCGCTTATGTCTAGCAGTTCAGGAGTACCAGGGCCCGAGCGGAGGAGCGGAGGAGCGGAGGAGAGTGGAAGCCCGGCCGGCAATTCGCCTGTGTCTCGCGGAGAGGGAGTACCAGGTTCTGGAGCCTGAATCGCCTATGTCCAGCAGTTCAGGAGTACCAGGGCCAGGAGCGGAGGAGCGGAGGAGCGGAGAAGCGGAGGAGAGCGGAAGCCCGTCCGACAATTCGCCTGAGTCCCGCGGAAGGGGAGTACAAGGGTCTGGAGCCTGAATCGCTTATGTCCAGCAGTTCAGGAGTACCAGGGCCAGGAGCGGAGGAGCAGTGGAGCTGAGAAGCGGAGGAGCGGAGGAGCGGAGTAGCAGAGGCAGGGCAGATGCCCGGCCTTGATTCGCTTATGTCCAGCGGTTCGGGAATCCCCCGAACGTATGATTGGAGCTCCCGGACCATTGGGCACACACATGTGAATGAGTGGATGAGCTAATGTTTGTTTGGTTGTGGATGCATTTCAGCTAATGCTATTAGCACAGCTATGATGAGTTAAGGTGTGTGTGTGTGTGTGTGTGTGTGTGTGTGTGTGTGTGTGTGTGTGTCTGTTTGTTTGTTTTTGTGTCTGTGTGAGGGTGTTCGTGTGTGTGTGTGTGAGAGTTTGTTTAGGTGGGGGGGGGTACCAAGGCCCATCGCGGAAGAGCTGTGGAGCGGAGAAGCGGAGGAATGGAGGAGCGGAGGTAATTTCTCTCTTCTCAAAGGCAGAGGATGGGAAGTTTGGGGGCAGTAGGACGCCTTAGACCAGCCACTGTGAGCCTTCTCCAGATATAGATCCCCCGGACGTATGATTGGAGCTCCCGGACCATTGGGCACACACATGTGAATGAGTGGATGAGCTAATGTTTGTTTGGTAGTGGATGCGTTTCGGCTAATGCTATTAGCACAGGTATGATGAGTTAAGGTGTGTTTGTGTATGTGTGTGTGTGTGTGTGTGTGTGTGTTTTTGTGTGTGAGTGAGTGTGTTTAGGTGGGGGGGGGTACCAGGGCCCATAGCCGAGGAGCGGTGGAGCTGAGAAGCGGAGGAGCGGAGTAGCGGAGGTATTGTTTCTCCTCTCAGAGGCGGGGAATCTTGGGAGCTATTAGCACAGCTATGATGACTTAAGGTGTGTGTGTGTTTGTGTGTTTGTGTGTTCTTGTGTGTGTGTGTGTGTGTGTGTTTTTGTGTGTGCGTTTGTGTATATGTGTGTGACAGTTTGTTTAGGTGGGGGGGGGGGGGGGGGGGGGGCGCGGACAGGGGGTAGCTGGGCCTGGAGCGGATGAGCTGTGGAGCGGATGGAGGGCAGAAGCACGTCCCATAATTCTCCTGAGTCCGGCGGATCGGGAGTACCAGGGCCCATAGCGGAGGAGCGGTGGAGCGGAGAAGCGAACCATTGGGCACACACATGTAAATGAGTGGATGAGCTAATGTTTGTTTGGTTGTGGATGCATTTCGGCTAATGCTATTAGCACAACTATGATGACTTAATGTGTGTATGTGTGTCAGTGTGTGTGTGTGTGTGAGTGTCTTTGTGTATGTGTGTGATAGTTTGTTTTGGTGGGGGGGAGTACCAGGGCACACACATGTGAATGAGTGGATGAGCTAATGTTTGTTTGGTTGTGGATGCGTTTCGGCTAAAGCTATTAGCACAGCTATGATGAGTTAAGGTGTGTGTGTATGTGTGTGTGTGTGTGTTTGTGTGTTTTTGTGTGTGTGTGAGTGATTTTTTGTGAGAGTTTGTTTTGGTAGGGGGGGGGGGAGTACCAGGGTCCATAGCGGAGGAGCGGTGGAGCTGAGAAGCGGAGGAGCGGAGTAGCGGAGGTATTGTTTCTCTTCTCAGAGGCGGGGAAGCTTGGGAGCTATTAGCACAGGTATGATGACTTAAGGTGTGTGTGTGTGTGTGTGTGTGTGTGTTTGTGTGTTTGTGTGTTTGTGTGTTTGTGTGTTTGTGTGTTTGTGTGTTTGTGTGTGTGTGTGTGTGTGTGTGTGTGTGTGTTTGTGTGTGCGATTGTGTATATGTGTGTGACAGTTTGTTTAGGTGGGGGGGGGGCGCGGACAGGGGGTAGCTGGGCCTGGAGCGGATGAGCTGTGGAGCGGATGGAGGGCAGAAGCACGTCCCATTCAGCCGCCGGCAACCATAAAAACCTATCTTTAACTTAAAAACAAACAAAAATGTGCAATATCTCATTTCTGTGCAATATTCAGAAACTGTGCAATATTTCATTTCATAACAGCTACATTGTGCAATATTTCATCTCATCTCATAACAGCTACACTATAATGTTCCCTTCTATCATACTATTGTGCACTCCTTACCTCACTTGTTACTAAGACACTTATAGTTTTATCACTGCTTACTAAGACACTTTATAGTTTCACTGAAACACTTTATAGTTTATAGTTTATTTTTATTTATAATTCTGCCTTTCTTTTATTATTTATTACTGTTATATTTTCTGTAACTCTGGCACTGCAATTTCCTTCGGGATTATAAAAGTTGTTCTGATTCTTATTCTTAATTCTCCTGAGTCCGGCGGATCGGGAGTACCAGGGCCCATAGTGGAGGAGCGGTGGAGCGGAGAAGCGGACCATTGAGCACACACATGTGAATGAATGGATGAGCTAATGTTTCTTTGGTTGTGGATGCGTTTCGGCTAATGCTATTAGCACAGCTATGATGACTTAATGTGTGTATGTGTGTCAGTGTGTGTGTGTGTGTGAGTGTCTTTGTGTATGTGTGTGATAGTTTGTTTTGGTGGGGGGGGGGGTCACGGACAAGGAGTACCAGGGCACACACATGTGAATGAGTGGATGAGCTAATGTTTGTTTGGTTGTGGATGCGTTTCGGCTAAAGCTATTAGCACAGCTATGAAGACTTAAGGTATGTGTATGTGATTATGTGTGTGTCTGTGTGTGTGTGAGTGTCTTTGTGTGTGTGTGTGTGTGTGTGAGAGGCTCTTTTGGTGGGGGGGGGGTCGTGGACAGGGAGTACCATTGGGCACACACATGTGAATGAGTGGTTTAGCTAATGTTTGTTTGGTTGTGAATGCGTTTCGGCTAATGCTATTAGCACAGCTATGAGTTAAGGTGTGTGTGTATGTGTGTGTGTGTGTGTGTGTGTTTGTGTGTTTTTGTGTGTGTGTGAGGGATTTTGTGTGAGAGTTTGTTTAGGTGGGGGGGGGGGGGGAGTACCAGGGCCCATCGCGGAGGAGCGGTGGAGCTGAGAAGCGGAGGAGCAGAGGAGCGAAGGTAATGTTTCTTCTCTCAGAGGCGGGGAAGCTTGGGGGCAGAAGAACCCCTTAGACGGGCTAATGTGAGCATTCTCTGGACATAGATCCCCCGGTCGTATGATTGGAGCTGCCGGACCATTGGGCACACACATGTGAATGAGTGGATGAGCTAATGTTTGTTTGGTTGTGGATGCGTTTCGGCTAATGCTATTAGCACAGCTATGAGGAGTTAAGGTGTGTGTGTGTGTGTGTGTGTGTGTGTGTGTGTTTGTTTGTTTTTGTGTCTGTGTGAGTGTGTTCGTGTGTGTATGTGTGAGAGTTTGTTTAGGTGGGGGGGGGGTACCAGGGCCCATCGCGGAACTCCAGACATGCGTATATAAAAGAGTGGAATTAAGGTGTGTGTGAGTGTGTGTGTGTGTGTGTGTGTGTGTGTGTGTGTGTCTATGTGTGTGTGTGTGTGTGTGTGTGTGTGTGTGTGTGTGTGTGTATGTGTGGGACAGAAATAATGTCGGGGACAGAAATTGTTATTAGCCTGCTGGCAGATGACACAACCTTAGTTTTGAAAAATGAACATCAAGTCCCAATAAGCGTTGAAAAAATTAAAACATTCTCCAAGGCTTCAGGATTGTCATTAAACTTAAAGAAATGCAAACTTCTTGCGCTGCATGACTCACCACTAAAGGAAATCAGCAATGTTCCTATCAAATCAGAAATAAAATACTTGAGCATTTTCCTATCTAAGGACCAAAAGTTAAATCAGTCCAGGAACATTGAATCTAAACTGAATCAAAGTAAAGCTAAATTGAATATATGGCTCCAAAGAGATTTATCAATATTAGGCCGGATATATTTGACTAAAATGGAATGTTTATCCAGATGTATATACCCAGTGTATTCCAATGCTGCTCCAAATCAACTCATAAAATCTATTAACCAAATAAATTTCAACTTTATCTGGAGGAACAGACCACACCATCTAAAAAAATCACATATGGGGAAAGAAACAAGTGACGGAGGGCTGAAAGTGATAGAGTTGGACTGCCTGAATGGGACATTGAAGGTGAACTGGTTGAAATCCTGGATCAAACATCATCATTCTTTCTGGTATTGTACTCCAAACTACTTATTCAACATAGTCGGCAGCCTAAGTCTTCTACTTATCTCTGACTTGGATATCAACAAGATTCCTGTCCAATTTTCAGAGTTCCATAAACAAATACTATTATACTGGAAAATGATATATGTACACAATTTCTCACCACACAGTACAATAATTTGGAACAATAGATATGTACTGCGTGGCAACAAACCTCTGTTTTACAAGGAATGCTTTGAGAAAGGTATATGGTCAATAATTGACTTGATGGATGACAATGGCAGTCGTCTAGACTATGAACAGTTCTGTACTACACACAGATTTAAGCCTCCCATATTAGAGTTGATAAAGTCACGAAACGCACTGCCTCGACAATTTGTATTCCTGACCAAAAATATAATGACGCACCGAACCGTACAACCACAGTTACCCCGACTATCACTCCAGGGAATCTCAATTCTGGACAGAAAGTGCAGCAACTCCTTTATTAGGACATGTTTCACAGGAAACTTGTTCCCTGGACGTCAAAACAAAAATAATATTTGAAATAAATTTGATAAGGAATCGACTGCCACGCTGCAAACTATGTGTCTGACTCTACCCATACCCCCCAAGGCAAGAAGAGACCCACTTCTAAATTATGAATGACATCTACCCATCTAAGGAATTATTGCGGGTACGCTTTACTTTTGAAGATAATATTTGTACATTTTGTGAAGACAACATTGAAACCACTGACCATATATTTTTTCTCATTCTCATTCCATCGTCACCAGTTTCCCTCTCAAAAGATGATATCACATTTGGTTTCCTTATAAGCAACATAACAGATGAACTCTGTGTCAATGTTCTTTTAGGCCTGGCCAAGTTCTTCATTCACAAAAACAGAATGCAAAAATGCTCCCCAAATTTTAATTTCTTCATAAACGATTTTGAATTATAAAAAAAAATCCTTAAAACTTATGGAAAAATCCAAAAAATAAAAAATATACAGTTACCCATGTCTGAGATTCCTTTTTTTGGAAAAAAAAGAAAAACAACTTAATTACATGTTATATTCCCCTTGCAATTTTTTTTTCGTTTTAATTTTTTATTTGTCTATCTATTGATTTAATTATTTCCTTTTAATTTCTTTTTTTGTCTAGCACTGTAAATTTCTCACAAACCGTTAACACTATTAACTTCTGATTACATACAGAACAAATGTCCTTATGTCCGTTGCTTCCTCATCCCTGGTTGTTTCATTGACATTCAGTTCTACCTTGCCATGTTTATTTGTACATTTGTATATTTGTGTGTACTATTTATGTTCAATTAAAAACAGTTTGATGTCTGAGATTCCTTGTGAACGGCCAACTTAATTACATGTTATATTCCCCTTACAATTTTTTTTTTAGTTTTTAATTTTATTTTTCTATCTATTTATTTAATTATTTCCTTTTAATTTTCTGTTTTTGTCTAGCATTAAAAATTTCTCGCAAACCGTTAACACTATTAACTTCTGATTACATACAGAACGAATGCCCTTATGTCCCGCCGCCCCCCTCCCCCCGCTTTTTCCTTACGGTGGCAGACACTGAGATCAAAAGCAAATGGGTGTCATTGTAATGCAGTAACAGGGTGATAACAGCCGTGTTAGAAGTGTGTAGGGGCTTATAGGAGAGCAGAAGCACGTCACGCTATTCGCCTGAGTTCGGAGGATCGGGAGTACCAGGGCCCATAGCGGAGGAGCAGAGGAGTTGAGAAGCGGAGGAGCGGAGTTATGTTTCTCTTCTCAAAGGCGGGGAAGCTTGGGGGCAGCAGGACCCCTTAGACCGGCCAATGTGAGCCTTCTCCGGACATAGATCACCCGGACGTATGACTGGAGCTCCCGTACCTCTGGGCACACACATATGTGAATGAGTGGATGAGCTAATGTTTGTTTTGTTGTGGATACGTTTCGGCCAATGCTATTAGCACAGCTATGATGAGTTCAGGTGTGTGTGTGTGTGTGTGTGTGTGTGTGTGTGTGTGTGTGTGTGTGTGTATGGGTGTGTGTCTGTGTGTGTGTGTGTGTGTGTGTGTGTCTGTGTGTGTGTGTGTGTGTGTGTGTGTGTGTGTGTGTGTGCGTGTGTTTATGTGTGTGTGAGAGTTTGTTTTGGTGGGTGGGTGGGGATGGGGGGGGGTTCCCGCGGACTGGGAGTACCAGGGCCTCGAGCGGATGAGCTGAGGAGCGGAGGAGGGCAGATGCCCGGCCTTGATTCGCTTATGTCCAGCGGTTCGGGAGTTCCAGGGCCCAAAGCGGAGGAGCGGAGGACAGCAAAAGCCCTGTCCGCAATTCACCTCAGTCTGGCGGATCGGTAGTACCTGGTTCCGCAGCGGAGGAGCTGAGGAGCTGAGAAGCGGAGGAGCGGAGGAGATGTTTCTCTTCTCAGAGGCGGCGAGGGGGGGGGGGAGCAGGACCCCTTACCCTTATCCCCCGGACGTTTGAGTGGAGCTCCCGGACCTCCGGGCACGCACATGCGAATGACTGGATGACAAGGAGTGCCAGGGCCTGGAGCGGATGAGCAGAGGAGAGGCGGAGGGCAGAAGCCCGGCCCAGTTCGGGAGTTCCAGGGTCCAAAGCGGGGGAGCGAAGAAGCGGAGGAGAGCAGAAGAGCAGAAGACTGGCCCGGAATTCACCGAAGTCCCGCAGATCGGGAGTTCCAGGGCCCGAGCGGAAGAGCGGAGGAGCGGAGGAGCGGAGCAAAGCGGAAGCCCGTCTTAACAACAAGGAAATTACAGATGAGGCTATAATTTCCACAGAAATCTTTAAATTCTATAGCCACCTATACACTTCGACATTGTCAAAAAGCGATTGTGACTCCTTTCCAACAAATATTCCTCAATATATCCCAAAAATAAACAACAACAAACAACATATGTTTGTTTTGTATATGTTTATATATAAACAACAAAAAATATACAGTTTGATGTCTGAGATTCCTTGTGAATCGCCAACTTAATTATATGTTGTATTCCCCTTGCAATCTTTTTTCGTTTAAATTTTTTATTTGTCTATCTATTGATTTAATTATTTCCTTTTAATTTCTTTTTTTGTCTAGCATTGTAAATTTCTCACAAACCGTTAACACTATTAACTTCTGATTACATACAGAACGAATGTCCTTGTTGCGTTTCAGTTTGCAGCTTCTTCGTTTTCCATGTTTCGGAAGGAATTCACAAGTTTGCCTTGTTTGAATCGTCTTTTATTTTCTTCTTCACAGCTCCGGGAATCAACATCGGTTAGCCATGGGACATGTACAGTACAGAGTGAGGGAAAAATTCCCGCCAGCACCGCTATACCAAAAAAAAAACACTGACGTAGAAGTTAACGTCAAGTTAGCTGAACAGTCGCGAAAAACTAAAACAAGTCCCAAACCTTGTCATAAAGTGCCATGCATTTCCTGAGAGTAGATACAAATACAACATATGTATACTAGAATGTAAACTCAAATAAAACTAATGAGATCACCTATCTCAACACCCCCTCTTGATCTCAACATCCAAAAAAAAAAAACTTTGGACATTTTAATTTCCAAAGAACCACTTTTTGAATTTTTCTATTTTTACCTTTGTCATGGGTTTTGTCAAGATGTCTGCCAACATGTCCTCTGATGGACAATAGATAAGATTTATTTTACCCTCACTGAGTGCTTCACGAATGAAATGATATTTTACATCAATTTGTTTTGACCTTTGTCTGTCTACAGGATTCTTACTCAGTGCGATGGCCCCCTGATTGTCTCCGTAGATTGTTGTGCAACTGTACATTTTGTTGTCCATACCGTTTAACAGTTGAGACAGGTACATGTTTTCTTGTGCGGTGGTGGCTCGGCCGATGTATTCAGCCTCACATGTTGACAGGGCCACTGTGGGCTGTTTCCTTGACTTCCATGCAATGGCTGGGCCTTGTTTTGTTAAACTGAAACAGTAGCCTGTAGTGCTACGTCTGTCTTCTACAGATGATGCCCAGTCTGAATCACTGTAAGCTATCAGGTTCAAATCCTCCTTATTTTTCTTGAAACTTAGTTCATAATCAGCTGTCCCCTTCAAATACCTCAGAACATGTTTTGCAGCTACTAAGTTTTCTACTTTTGGCATTGCCAGATTCAGTGATAGATTGCTCACTATCCAGCTGATATCAGGTCTGGTGCAAGTCATGGCATAAATAAGACTGCCTACAATCTCACGATATTCTTTGGGGTCGACAGGTTCACTTTGCTCATTTTCATCAGCTACAGGGATGCCCTCTAATTTTTGCTCACTTGGAGTAGATCTTGCTTTACATTCTGACATTCCAACTCTCTCTAGCATTTTTAGGATGTACTTTGTCTGGTTCATTTTGATTTCATCCCCCTTTTGTTCAAATTGTATGCCCAAAAAATATGATAGTTTCCCCAGGTCTTTCATGTTGAACTTGAATTTCATGTTCTGTTTAAATGTGCTGAGTGCATCATTGCTGCTTGCTGCAATAATGAAATCTTCTTCTTCTTCTTTCGGCTTTTCCCGTCAGGGGTCGCCACAGCGAGTCAACCTTCTCCATCTAACCCTATTCTCTGTATCTTCCTCTCTCACACCAGCTACCTTCATATCCTCTCTCACTACGTCCATAAATCTTCTCTTTGGTCTTCCTCGAGACCTATTGCCTGGCAGCTCCATTTCCAGCATCCGTCTACCAATATATTCACTATCTCTTCTCTGTACATGGCCGAACCATCTCAGTCTGGCTTCTCTGACCTTCTCTCCAAAACATCGAACATGTGCCGTTCCTCTGATAGACTCATTCCTGATCCTATCCATCCTGGTCACTCCCAAAGAGAACCTCAACATCTTCATCTCTGCAACCTCTAGTTCTGTCTGCTGTCTTTTGGTCATTGGAACAGTTTCTAGTCCAAACATCATCGCTGGTCTCACCACTGTCTTGTACACCTTTCCTTTTATTCTGGCCGATAGTCTTCTATCACATAGTACCCCTGACACTTTTCTCCAGCCATTCCAACCTGCTTGGACCCGTCTCTTCACCTCTTTTACGCACTCTCCGTTGCTCTGGACTGTTGACCCTAAGTACCTGAAATCCTCCAGCTTCTTGATCTCCACTCCCTGTAGCCTCACCGCTCCACCCGAGTTCCTCTCGTTCACACACATATATTCTGTCTTGCTGTGACTAACTTTCATTCCTCTCCTTTCCAGAGCATACCTCCACCTCTCTAGATTTTCCTCTACCTGTTGTCTGCTCTCACTACAGATCACAATGTCATCCGCAAACATCATGGTCCATGGGGATTCCTGTCTAACCTCATCTGTCAGCCTACTCATCACCATTGCGAACAAGAAGGGGCTCAGAGCTGATCCCTGATGGAGTCCCACCTCCACCTTGAACTTCTCGGTTACCCCTACAGCACACCGTACCAGTGTCTCACAGCTGGCATACATGTCCTGCACCAGTCTAACATACTTCTCTGCCACTCCAGACTTCCTCATACAATACCAGAGCTCCTCTCTTGGCACCCTGTCATATGCTTTTTCTAGGTCTACGAAAACGCAATGCAGCTCCCTCTGGCCTTCTCTGTACTTTTCTATTAGCATTCTCAACGCAAATACTGCATCTGTAGTACTCTTCCTAGGCATGAAGCCATACTGCTGTTCACAAATGCTGACTTCTGCTCTCAGTCTAGTTTCCACTACTCTTTCCCATAACTTCATTGTATGGCTCATCAACTGTATCCCTCTGTAGTTGCCACAATTCTGCACATCCCCTTTATTCTTAAAAATAGGCACCATCACACTTTGTCTCCATTCTTCAGGCATCTTCTCACTCTCTAAGATCCTGTTGAATAATCTAGTCAGAAAATCTACCGCTGCCTCTCCTAGACACTTCCACACCTCCACAGGTATATCATCAGGACCAACTGCTTTTCCACTCTTCATCCTCTTCAATGCCTTCCTCACTTCACTTTTACTCATTTTTGCTACTTTGTGGTCTACAATAATCACCTCTTCTACCCTTGCCTCTCTTTCATTTTCCACATTCATCAGCTCTTCAAAGTACTCTTTCCATCTTCCTGTCACTCTTCTAGCATCTGTCAATACATTTCCCTCTCTGTCCTTTATCACCCGGACCTGCTGTACATCCTTTCCATCTTTATCTCTCTGTTTCGCCAACTTGTATAGATCATTTTCAGCCTCCTTACTATCCAACCGAGCATACAAGTCATCATAAGCCCTTTGTTTTGCCTTTGCTACCTCTATCTTTACCTTTCGCCGCATCTCCCTGAACTCCTGTCTGTTCTCTTCAGTCCTCTCAGTATCCCACTTCTTCTTCGCTAACCATTTTCTCTGTATACACTCCTGCACTTCCTCATTCCACCACCAAGTCTCCTTATCTACTTTCCTTCCAGATGACACACCAAGTACTCTTCTACCTGTCTCCCTGATCACACTAGCTGTTGTTGTCCAATCATCTGGAAGCTCTCCCTGACCACCCAGACCCTTTCTCAACTCCTCCCTGAAAACCATGCAACACTCTGCTGCAATAATTAAATCATCTACCCAAAGCAAATCTTCTCCACGGCTCTAAACTCGTTCGTCGCCGCTACTTGGGGATCACCGGATGGCTTTCTCCCTCCGCTTCCTTACATTTTATGTCCGCTAGATGGCGGCATCCGACTGTGCACAGCGCTTGGAGCTCCAGCAGGTGATCTGGCCGCTGCGTATGAGAGGAATAAACGAGTGGGGCCGTGAGTGCAATAAATCCCCCTCCACTTCTTACATGGATGTTATCACCCTGTTACTGTATTTTAACGATACCGCTGTGTTTTCCACCTCAATGTTAAGCCGATTTTTAAACATTAAAAACCAAATTGCTCGATTCAGTGACACCGAGGCCCTGAGTGGAGGACTTATGGAGTTGACTCCTCCGCTTATTCATAAGTGCATGTCTGGTGCTCCCGGAGCTTCACGCCGACGTCACGGGGATCCGTGTCCGAAGAAGGTGCACCTTGGCCGGTCTGCGGGGTCCTGTTGACCGGAAGCTGAGACTGGCCCTTCGAAATAACACGGAAAATAATTGAGAGCATATTTCTCAGTTGACAACGCCCCCACTTGCTCTCATATTATTGGTATCTTTGCCCATTTACATCAAAATAAAATACTCATGACCCAAACAACAACTTTGAAAAATTCAACAACTTAAACTGTGATGCAGGCTTTGTCATAACATGTGCCGGCATCTCTTGTGTTGGAAAATACTGTAGGGCTACCTTTCCACATATTTTCTTTGTGACATCTTAACACACTCTTCTGACTGACATATTTTCTGGGTATTGATTTTGATCACTTTGCCCATGTCCTTCATTTTAAATCTAGCTGTAAGCATGATTTTCACCTCTTTCATTACTTCCTCATCACTCGCAGCTATGATTAAATCATCTACCCATATTATGATGATGACCTTGTCATTTTGGTTTTCTTTGACATAAACACAATGATCTGCTTCATTCTGAATAAAGTCATTGTCAATCAAGTAAGAATGGAGCATCAGATCCCAATGACGACCGACCTGTTCAGGGACGTATAGTGACTTTTTAAGTTTACACACCAGCTTCTGTTTTGTATTTGTCACTTCATACCCTTCTGGTTGTTCTACACAGAGCTCACAATCTATGGGTGCATGAAGATAGGCTGTCTTTACATCCATTTGGTGTAAGAACAAATTTTCCGGAACTGATTTCTGCATAAACACCCTCACACTTGTCATATTTGCTGTTGGAGAAAATGTTTCCTCGAAATCCGTGCCATACTTTTGACTGTAGCCCTTAGCAACATACCGAGCTTTATATTTGTTTGTGCCATCTTCATTTCTTTTTAGCGCTTACGCCCCCCACCCCCCACCCCCACCCCCACTGCACACTTGCCTTGGGGTAGCTGTGTTAGGGTAAAAGTGTTCTTCTCTCTCAATGACTCCATCTCTTCGTCCATAGATTTCATCCACTTGTCAGCATTAAGTGAACTCCTTGCCTCTTTAAATGTCTAACTGATCATAATCATCATCATCATCATCATCATCATCATCATCATCATCATCCTGGTCTGAGCTCATCTCTGTCTGGGTTTGTTGCTCTGGAGATGGGTTCGACACAAATTTTAGCAGTCTGTTTTAGTACTCTTTCACTATTTGGATAATATACAAAATAAGCTGGACTATTTTTGTCATATCCAATGAAAACTCCCTTCTCACCTCTTGAGTCAAGTTTCTTTTTGTTGTGCTTGTATGCATAGCACACAGCACCAAACTTTTGCATTTGTGACACATTTGGTTTCTTTCCCGTCAAGCCGAAACGCCCCCCCCCCCCCCCCCCCCACCACCACCACCACACACACATTAGCTCCTCCATTCATTCACATGTACAAGCCGGCTGCTCCGGGAGCTCCACGCCGACGTTTCGGTGATCGATGTCCGCAGAAGGTGCACCATTGCCGGCCTGCGGTATCCTGTAGACCCCCCCCTCCATACACACATGCAATACGCCTTGAAACGCATCGCTCGCACCGACGCGGGGAATCCTTTACCCTACTTCCACAACAACGGCGAGAATCACATTGCGTCGGCCGCCGTGAGGAAGAGGGGGGGGGGCATTAAGGGGGGGAGAGAGAGAGACATGGAGATTTTCTCAGCCTCTCATTCTTTTTTTTTTTTTTTTTTTTTAATTGAACATAAATAGTACACACAAATATACAAATGTACAAATAAACATGGCAAGGTAGAACTGAATGTCAATGAAACAACCAGGCATGAGGAAGCAAAGGACATAAGGACTGTTGAGATAGGTGATCTCATTCGTTTTATTTGAGTTTACATTCTAGTATACATATGTTTTATTTGTATCTACTCTCAGGAAATGTATGGCACTTTATGACAAGGTTTGGGACTTGTTTTAGTTTTTCGCGACTGTTCAGCTAACTTGACGTTAACTTCTACGTCAGTGTTCTTTTTTTGGTATAGCGGTGCTGGCGGGAATTTTTCCCTCACTCTGTACTGTACATGTCCCATGGCTAACCGATGTTGATTCCCGGAGCTGTGAAGAAGAAAATAAAAGACGATTCAAACAAGGCAAACTTGTGAATTCCTTCCGAAACATGGAAAACGAAGAAGCTGCAAACTTAAACGCAACAGGTTATGGGCCCAGGCAACGAACAAAAGGAGGAAGATGGCAACGTTTGGTTTTCGATGGAGACGAAAACTACTACGAGCTTTGGGAAGTAAAGTTTCTGGGACACATGCGACTCGAAGGTTTGAAAGAGACAATACTTTCAACTGTTGAGCCCGACCCAGATAAAAATGCAGAATGCTACGCTGAGCTTATCCAGTTCCTCGATGATAAAAGTCTATCATTGGTAATGAGGGAAGCCGCAGATGACGGTCGAAAAGCTTTGAAAATATTACGGGATCATTACGCCAGCCAGGGTAAGCCCAGAATTATTTCCCTGTACAGCGAACTATGCTCACTCAAGAAGGAACCCGACGAAACAATAACAGATTACATTATCAGAGCAGAAAAGGCAGTCACCGCTCTGAGAAACACAAAACAGGTGATAAGTGATGAGCTGATGATCGCTATGGTTATGAAAGGGCTTCCAGAACCGTACAAGCCCTTCGTCATTCACGTAACTCAGAGCAGTGAAGAAATGACGTTTATTCAGTTCAAGAGTAAACTAAGAAGTTATGAAGAGACTGAAAAGTTTGACAGCAAAACCAAATCAGACAATGTAATGAAAGTGGACATGTCAACGGTGATCTGCTATGGATGTGGAAACCGTGGCCATATGGCAAAAGCTTGTCACCAAAAATCAGGGCCAAAATGGTGCAGCTATCACAGAAGCACAACCCACACCGATGAGACATGCAGAAGAAAATCCAAGCCCAAAGAAGACTCGGTCAAACAAAACACAGACATCCAAGACAAAGATAAGGAAGATGAGCAAACTTTTGTATTCAAGGTCAGTCAAAAAGTCCCTCCGGAAAATATCAGAAAAAATGGACTGATGGTAGACTGTGGCGCTACATCACACATCATAACACAAGAAGACAAATTCATAAGATTTGATGAGTTTTTCAACCCAAACAAACATTACATGGAGCTAGCAGACGGGACCAGAAGAAACAAAGTGGCACTAAAAAGAGGTGATGCAGAAGTGTTACTCCAGGACATTGAAGGAAAACCTGTCCTGGTAACCTTAAGGGGAGCCTTATTCATCCCATCATATCCTCAGGACTTCATATCGGTGAAGGCAGCCACAGCTGATGGAGCCAGCGTGATATTCAAAGAAGGAGAGAACAGACTCATAACCAAAGAAGGAAAAATTTTCAGCATTGAGGAATGTGACAGACTCTACTACATAAGAACGGTAAATTATCAACAACTTTATGATGATACAGTAAATGACATGATGTCCAGAGATAGAGTAAACTTAACTTGTGATGTCAAAACATGGCATGAGATTATGGGACACTGCAATGTAAAAGATGTATTAAAATTACCAAACTTAGTAGAGGGTATGAAGATTACAGGTCAGACCAAGGTAGACTGTAACGTAGACTGTAACGTATGCACGGAGGGAAAATTCACAAATAGCAGAAACAGGCAAGCTGATGCAAAAGCTGATGCACCCCTAAAAATGGTACACACTGACTTATCAGGCCCGATTGAACCAGCTGGTCAAGAAGGGCATAAGTATGTCATTTCATTCACAGATGATTATTCAGGGGCAGTATTTGTATATTTTCTCAAATACAAGAGTGAAGCTACATTAGCAACAGAGAAGTTCCTTGCTGACAGCGCAGCGTATGGTCGTGTCAAATGTATCAGGTCAGACAACAGGACTGAATTCACAGGAAATGCTTTTCAATCTCTTCTAAGGGAGAAAGGCATAAGACATGAAACATCATCCCCATACTCTCCCCATCAAAATGGGACAGCAGAAAGACAATGGAGGACCCTTTTTGAAATGGCAAGGTGTATGCTAATAGAAAAAGGATTACCAAAGGTTTTGTGGCCTTATGCTGTCCAGACCGCTGCCCATATTCGAAATAGATGTTACAATGACAGACACAAAAATACCCCATACTTCATGTTAACAGGGAGAAAGCCAAATCTTTCAAAAATGTGGATATTCGGAACTGAGTGTTATGCATACAAACATGACACTAAGAAATTGGATCCCAGATGTGAAAGAGGAATATTTGTGGGATACAGTAAGAAAAGCCCTTCATACCTGGTCTATAATCCACTTACAGAAAAAGTGTCAAAACAGAGACTGGTGAAATTTATCAAAAAGGGAAGAATTGAACAACAAACACAAACTGATGATTATGAGACAGAAATCCAGGGATATGAAGACACAGAATCTACAGATGAAACCAGTATAGATGTGTCACAAAGTGAAAATAAAACAGACAACCATATACAAAATGAGGATGAGAGTACTAACGCAGATGTGTCACATGACGAAGAAACAGCAGAAAATGTCCAAAATGAAAAAGAGACGAGGTCAGACATAAAACCCAGATATAATCAAACCAGTCGCTATCCTAGACGAAAAAGGGTCGTTCCAAGGTATTTAGAGGAGTATCAGACAGACTATATTAACAATGATAAAAATCATACAACTATTGATTACTGTTACAGGACTGTGTGCGGAGTCCCACAGAATTATAGTGAAGCACTGAAGTCACCACTGGCACCCGGGTGGAATTGTGCCATGAGGGAAGAGATTGACTCGCTTAAACAGAATGACACATTTGAACTGACAACTTTACCTGAAGGGAGAAAAGTAATTGGAGGAAAATGGGTATTTGCCCTTAAAGAAAATGCTGAAGGAGGACAAATATTTAAGGCCAGATATGTAGCTAAGGGTTACAATCAAACAGAAGGCATAGACTACTATGAAACTTTTGCACCGACAGCTAACATTACATCAGTGCGGGCACTAATGCAGATAGCTGTACAAAATAACCTCATTTTCCATCAAATGGATGTTAAGACGGCATATTTACATGCTCCTATACATGAGGAGATTTTCTTGGAACAACCAGAAGGGTTTGAAATGATGTCAGAAACAGGAGAGAAACTAGTGTATAGATTAAAGAAATCTCTTTATGGCCTGAAACAATCAGGAAGAAACTGGTATGAACTCCTTAATGACCATTTAGAACAGGACAACTTTGTGAGAAATCTCTCTGACCACTGTGTGTACAGAAAACAGACGGAAAATGGTGACACAATCATTGTAATAATTTGGGTAGATGATTTAATTATTGCCGCAAGCAGCAATGATGCACTCAGCACATTTAAACAGAACATGAAATTCAAGTTCAACATGAAAGACCTGGGGAAACTATCATATTTTTTGGGCATACAATTTGAACAAAAGGGGGATGAAATCAAAATGAACCAGACAAAGTACATCCTAAAAATGCTAGAGAGATTTGGAATGTCAGAATGTAAAGCAAGATCTACTCCAAGTGAGCAAAAATTAGAGGGCATCCCTGTAGCTGATGAAAATGAGCAAAGTGAACCTGTCGACCCCAAAGAATATCGTGAGATTGTAGGCAGTCTTATTTATGCCATGACTTGCACCAGACCTGATATCAGCTGGATAGTGAGCAAACTATCACAGAATCTGGCAATGCCAAAAGTAGAAAACTTAGTAGCTGCAAAACATGTTCTGAGGTATTTGAAGGGGACAGCTGATTATGAGCTAAGTTTCAAGACAAATAAGGAGGATTTGAACCTGATAGCTTACAGTGATTCAGACTGGGCATCATCTGTAGAAGACAGACGTAGCACTACAGGCTACTGTTTCAGTTTAACAAAACAAGGCCCAGCCATTGCATGGAAGTCAAGGAAACAGCCCACAGTGGCCCTGTCAACATGTGAGGCTGAATACATCGGCCGAGCCACCACCGCACAAGAAAACATGTACCTGTCTCAACTGTTAAACGGTATGGACAACAAAATGTACAGTTGCACAACAATCTACGGAGACAATCAGGGGGCCATCGCACTGAGTAAGAATCCTGTAAACAGACAAAGGTCAAAACACATTGATGTAAAATATCATTTCATTCGTGAAGCACTCAGTGAGGGTTAAATAAATCTTATCTATTGTCCATCAGAGGACATGTTGGCAGACATCTCGACAAAACTCATGACAAAGGTAAAAATAGAAAAATTCAAAAAGTGGTTCTTTGGAAATTAAAATGTCCAAAGTTTTTTTTTGGATGTTGAGATCAAGAGGGGGTGTTGAGATAGGTGATCTCATTAGTTTTATTTGAGTTTACATTCTAGTATACATATGTTGTATTTGTATCTACTCTCAGGAAATGCATGGCACTTTATGACAAGGTTTGGGACTTGTTTTAGTTTTTCGCGACTGTTCAGCTAACTTGACGTTAACTTCTACGTCAGTGTTTTTTTTTGGTATAGCAGTGCTGGCGGGAATTTTTCCCTCACTCTGTACTGTACATGTCCCATGGCTAACCGATGTTGATTCCCGGAGCTGTGAAGAAGAAAATAAAAGACGATTCAAACAAGACAAACTTGTGAATTCCTTCCGAAACATGGAAAACGAAGAAGCTGCGAACTTAAACGCAACAGTTTGGTTGTGGATGCGTTTCGGCTAATGCTATTAGCACAGCTATGATGAGTTAAGGTGTGTTTGTGTGTGTGTGTGTGTGTGTGTGTGCGTGTGTGTGAGTGTGAATTTGTTTAGGTGGGGGGGGTTGCGGACAGGGAGTACCGGGGCCTCGAACGATAAGCTGAGGAGCGGAGGAGGGCAGAAGCCCGGCCCGTGATTCGCTTATGTCCAGCGGTTCGGGAATTCCAGGGCCCAAAGCGGAGGAGCGATGGAGCTGAGAAGCGGAGGAGCGGAGGTAATGTTTCTCCTCTCAGAGGCGGGGAAGTTTGGGGGCAGAAGAACCCCTTAGACTGGCTAATGTGAGCATACTCCGGACAAAGATCCCCCGGACGTATGATTGGAGCTCTCGGACCACTGGGCACACACATGTGAATGAGTGGATGAGCTAATGTTTGTTTGGTTGTGGATGCGTTTCGGCTAATGCTATTAGCACAGCTATGATGAGTTAAGGTGTGTGTGTATGTGTGTGTGTGTGTGTGTGTGTGTGTTTGTGTGTTTTTGTGTGTGTGTGAGTGTGTTTGTGTGTGTATGTGTGAGAGTTTGTTTAGGTGGGGGGGGGGGAGTACCAGGGCCCATAGAGGAGGAGCGGTGGAGCTGAAAAGCGGAGGAGCAGAGGTAATTTTTCTCCTCTCAGAGGCGGGGAAGCTTGGGGGCAGAAGAACCCCTTAGACCGGCCAATGTGAGCCTTCTCCGGACATAGATCACCCGGACGTATGACTCGAGCTCCCGTACCTCTGGGCACACACATATGTGAATGAGTGGATGAGCTAATGTTTGTTTTGTTGTGGATACGTTTTGGCCAATGCTATTAGCACAGCTATGATGAGTTCAGGTGTGTGTGTGTGTGTGTGTGTTTGTGTGTGTGTTTGTGTGTGTGTGTGTGTGTGTGCGTGTGTTTATCTGTGTGTGAGAGTTTGTTTTGGTGGGGGGGGGTTCCCCGCGGACAGGGAGTACCAGGGCCTGGAGCGGATGAGGTGAGGAGCGGAGGAGGGCAGAAGCCCGGACCGTGATTCACTTATGTCCAGCGGTTCGGGAGTTCCAGGGCCAAAAGCGGAGAAGCGGAGGACAGCAAAAGCCCTGTCCGCAATTCACCTGAGTCCGGCGGATCGGTAGTACCTGGTTCCGCAGCGGAGGAGCGGAGGAGCGGAGGAGCGGAGGAGCGGAGGAGCGGAGCAAAGCGGAAGCCCGTCTTAACAACAAGGAAATTACAGATGAGGCTATAATTTCCACAGAAATCTTTAAATTCTATAGCCACCTATACACTTCGACATTGTCAAAAAGCGATTGTGACTCCTTTCCAACAAATATTCCTCAATATATCCCCAAAATAAACAACAACAAACAATATATGTTTGTTTTGTATATGTTTATATATAAACAACAAAAAATATACAGTTTGATATCTGAGATTCCTTGTGAGTCGCCAACTTAATTACATGTTGTACTCCCCTTGCAATCTTTTTTTCGTTTTAATTTTTTATTAGTCTATCTATTGATTTAATTATTTCATTTTAATTTCTTTTTTTGTCTAGCATTGTAAATTTCTCACAAACCGTTAACACTATTAACTTCTGATTACATACAGAACGAATGTCCTTATGTCCTTTGCTTCCTCATGCCTGGTTGTTTCATTGACATTCAGTTCTACCTTGCCATGTTTATTTGTACATTTGTATAGTTGTGTGTACTATTTATGTTCAATTAAAAAAAAAAAAAAGAATGAGAGGCTGAGAAAATCTCCATGTCTCTCTCCCCCCCCCCCTTAATGCCCCCCCCCCTTCCTCACGGCGGCCGACGCAACGCGATTCTCGCCGTTGTTGTGGAAGTAGGGAAAAGGATTCCCCGCGTCGGTGCGAGCGATGCGTTTCAAGGCGTATTGCATGTGTGTATGGAGGGGGGGGGGGTCTACAGGACACCGCAGACCGGCAATGGTGCACCTTCTGCCGACATCGATCACCGAAACGTCGGCGTGGAGCCCCCGGAGCAGCCGGCGTGTACATGTGAATGAATGGAGGAGCTAATGTGTGTGTGGGGTGGTGGTGGTGGTGGTGGTGGTGGTGGTGTGTGTGGGGGGGGGGGGGGCGTTTCGGCTAATGCTATCAGCACAGCTATGATTATTCCCAGAACGTTGAGAACGAGCTCCCGGAACTCCAGACATGCGTATATAAAAGAGTGGAATTAAGGTGTGTGTGAGTGTGTGTGTGTGTGTGTGTGTGTGTGTGTGTGTGTGTGTCTATGTGTGTGTGTGTGTGTGTGTGTGTGTGTGTGTGTGTATGTGTGGGACAGAAATAATGTCGGGGACAGAAATTGTTATTAGCCTGCTGGCAGATGACACAACCTTAGTTTTGAAAAATGAACATCAAGTCCCAATAAGCGTTGAAAAAATTAAAACATTCTCCAAGGCTTCAGGATTGTCATTAAACTTAAAGAAATGCAAACTTCTTGCGCTGCATGACTCACCACTAAAGGAAATCAGCAATGTTCCTATCAAATCAGAAATAAAATACTTGAGCATTTTCCTATCTAAGGACCAAAAGTTAAATCAGTCCAGGAACATTGAATCTAAACTGAATCAAAGTAAAGCTAAATTGAATATATGGCTCCAAAGAGATTTATCAATATTAGGCCGGATATATTTGACTAAAATGGAATGTTTATCCAGATGTATATACCCAGTGTATTCCAATGCTGCTCCAAATCAACTCATAAAATCTATTAACCAAATAAATTTCAACTTTATCTGGAGGAACAGACCACACCATCTAAAAAAATCACATATGGGGAAAGAAACAAGTGACGGAGGGCTGAAAGTGATAGAGTTGGACTGCCTGAATGGGACATTGAAGGTGAACTGGTTGAAATCCTGGATCAAACATCATCATTCTTTCTGGTATTGTACTCCAAACTACTTATTCAACATAGTCGGCAGCCTAAGTCTTCTACTTATCTCAGACTTGGATATCAACAAGATTCCTGTCCAATTTTCAGAGTTCCATAAACAAATACTATTATACTGGAAAATGATATATGTACACAATTTCTCAACACACAGTACAATAATTTGGAACAATAGATATGTACTGCGTGGCAACAAACCTCTGTTTTACAAGGAATGCTTTGAGAAACGTATATGGTCAAGAATTGACTTGATGGATGACAATGGCAGTCCTCTAGACTATGAACAGTTCTGTACTACACACAGATTTAAGCCTCCCATATTAGAGTTGATAAAGTCACGAAACGCACTGCCTCGACAATTTGTATTCCTGACCAAAAATATAATGACGCACCGAACCGTACAACTACAGTTACCCCGACTATCACTCCAGGGAATCTCAATTCTGGACAGAAAGTGCAGCAACTCCTTTATTAGGACATGTTTCACAGGAAACTTATTCCCTGGACGTCAAAACAAAAATAATATTTGAAATAAATTTGATAAGGAATCGATTGCCACGCTGCGAACTATGTATCTGACTCTACCCATACCCCCCAAGGCAAAAAGAGACCCACTTCTAAATTATGAATGACATCTACCCATCTCAGGAATTATTGAGGGTACGCTTTACTTTTGAAGATAATATTTGTACATTTTGTGAAGACAACATTGAAACCACTGACCATGTATTTTTTCTCATTCTCATTCCATCATCACCAGTTTCCCTCTCAAAAGATGATATCACATTTGGTTTCCTTATAAGCAACATAACAGATGAACTCTGTGTCAATGTTCTTTTAGGCCTGGCCAAGTTCTTCATTCACAAAAACAGAATGCAAAAATGCTCCCCAAATTTTAATTTCTTCATAAACGATTTTGAATTATAAAAAAAAATCCTTAAAACTTATGGAAAAATCCAAAAACTAAAAAATATACAGTTACCCATGTCTGAGATTCCTTTTTTTGGAAAAAAAGAAAAACAACTTAATTACATGTTATATTCCCCTTGCAATTTTTTTTTCGTTTTAATTTTTTATTTGTCTATCTATTGATTTAATTATTTCCTTTTAATTTCTTTTTTTGTCTAGCACTGTAAATTTCTCACAAACCGTTAACACTATTAACTTCTGATTACATACAGAACAAATGTCCTTATGTCCGTTTCTTCCTCATCCCTGGTTGTTTCATTGACATTCAGTTCTACCTTGCCATGTTTATTTGTACATTTGTATATTTGTGTGTACTATTTATGTTCAATTAAAAACAGTTTGATGTCTGAGATTCCTTGTGAACGGCCAACTTAATTACATGTTATATTCCCCTTACAATTTTTTTTTTTAGTTTTTAATTTTATTTTTCTATCTATTTATTTAATTATTCCCTTTTAATTTTCTGTTTTTGTCTAGCATTAAAAATTTCTCGCAAACCGTTAACACTATTAACTTCTGATTACATACAGAACGAATGCCCTTATGTCCCCCCCCCCCCCCCCGTCCCCCCCGCTTTTTCCTTACGGTGGCAGACACTGAGATCAAAAGCAAATGGGTGTCATTGTAATGCAGTAACAGGGTGATAACAGCCGTGTTAGAAGTGTGTAGGGGCTTATAGGAGAGCAGAAGCACGTCACGCTATTCGCCTGAGTTCGGAGGATCGGGAGTACCAGGGCCCATAGCGGAGGAGCAGAGGAGTTGAGAAGCGGAGGAGCGGAGTTATGTTTCTCTTCTCAAAGGCGGGGAAGCTTGGGGGCAGCAGGACCCCTTAGACCGGCCAATGTGAGCCTTCTCCGGACATAGATCACCCGGACGTATGACTGGAGCTCCCGTACCTCTGGGCACACACATATGTGAATGAGTGGATGAGCTAATGTTTGTTTTGTTGTGGATACGTTTCGGCCAATGCTATTAGCACAGCTATGATGAGTTCAGGTGTGTGTGTGTGTGTGTGTGTGTATGGGTGTGTGTCTGTGTGTGTGTGTGTGTGTGTGTGTGTGTGTGTGTGTGTGTGTGTGTGTGTGTGTTTGTGTGTGTGTGTGTGTGTGTGTGCGTGTGTTTATGTGTGTGTGAGAGTTTGTTTTGGTGGGTGGGTGGGGATGGGGGGGGATCCCGCGGACTGGGAGTACCAGGGCCTCGAGCGGATGAGCTGAGGAGCGGAGGAGGGCAGATGCCCGGCCTTGATTCGCTTATGTCCAGCGGTTCGGGAGTTCCAGGGCCCAAAGCGGAGGAGCGGAGGACAGCAAAAGCCCTGTCCGCAATTCACCTGAGTCTGGCGGATCGGTAGTACCTGGTTCCGCAGCGGAGGAGCGGAGGAGCTGAGAAGCGGAGGAGCGGAGGAGCGGAGGAGCGGAGGAGCGGAGGAGATGTTTCTCTTCTCAGAGGCGGCGAGGGGGGGGGGGGGAGCAGGACCCCTTACCCTTATCCCCCGGACGTTTGAGTGGAGCTCCCGGACCTCCGGGCACACACATGCGAATGACTGGATGACAGGGAGTTCCAGGGCCTGGAGCGGATGAGCAGAGGAGAGGCGGAGGGCAGAAGCCCGGCCCAGTTCGGGAGTTCCAGGGTCCAAAGCGGGGGAGGGAAAAAAAGGAGGAGGGGAGGAGAGCAGAAGACTGGCCTGGAATTCACCGAAGTCCCGCAGATCGGGAGTTCCAGGGCCCGGAGCGGAAGACCGGAGGAGCGGAGGAGCGGAGGAGCGGAGGAGCGGAGGAGCAGAGGAGCGGAGGAGCGGAGGAGCGGAAGAGAGCGGAAGCCCAGCCGACAATTCGCCTGAGTCCCGCGGAAGGGGATTACCAGGCCCAGGAGCCTGAATCGCTTATGTCCTGCGGTTCCGGAGTACCAGGGCCCGGAGCGGAGGAGCGGAGGAGCGGAGGAGCAGAGGAGCGGAGGAGCGGATGAGCGGATGAGCTGAGGAGAGCGGAAGCCCGGCCGGCAATTCACCTGAGTCCCGCGGAGAGGGAGTACCAGGGCCGGGAGCCTGATTCGCTTATGTCTGGCAGTTCAGGAGTACCAGGGCCCAGAGCGGAGGAGCGGAGGAGCGGAGGAGCGGATGAGCGGAGGAGCGAAGGTGAGCGGAAGCCCGGCCGAATATTCGCCTAAGCCCCGCGGAGAGGGAGTACCAGGGCCTGGAGCCTGATTCGCTTATGTCCAGCAGTTCAGGAGTACCAGGGCCCGGAGCGGAGGAACGGAGGAGCGGAGGAGCGGAGGAGCGGATGAGCGGATGAGCGGATGAGCTGAGGAGAGCGGAAGCCCGGCCGGCAATTCACCTGAGTCCCGCGGAGAGGGAGTACCAGGGCCAGAAGCGTGATTTAATGATGTTCAGCAATTCAGGAGTACCAGGGTAAGGTGCGGAGGAGCGGAGGAGCGGAGGGGCGGATGAGTGGATGAGCGGACGAGCGGAGGAGAGAGGAAGCCCGGCCCACATTTCGCCTAACTCCTGCGGAGAGGGAGTACCAGGGCCTGGAGCCTTATTCGCATATGTCCAGCAGTTCAGGAGTACCAGGGCCGGAGCGGAGGAGCGGAGGAGCGGAGGAGAGCGGAAGCCCGGCCGAATATTTGCCTAAGTCCCGCGGAGAGGGAGTACCAGGGCCTGGAGCCTGATTCGCTTATGTCTGGCAGTTCAAGAGTACCAGGGCCCAGAGCGGAGGAGAGGAGGAGCGGATGAGATGAGAAGCGGTGGAGAGCGGAAGCCCGGCCGACAATTCGCCTAAGTCCCGCGGATTGGTAGTACCAGGGCCCGGAGCGGGGCATCGGAGGAGCAGATGAGCAGAAGAGCGGAAGAGCGGAAGATCGGAGGAGCGGAAGACCGGAGGAGCGGAGGAGCGGAGGAGCGGATGAGTGGAGGAGCGGAGGTGAGCGGAAGCCCGGCCGACAATTCACCTGAGTCCCGCGGAGAGGGAGTACCAGGGCCAGAAGCGTCATTTAATGATGTTCAGCAATTAAGGAGTACCAGGGCAAGGTGCGGAGGAGCGGAAGAGCGGAGGGGCGGATGAGTGGATGAGCGGACGAGCGGAGGAGAGAGGAAGCCCGGCCCACATTTCGCCTAAGTCCCGCGGAGAGGGAGTACCAGGGCCTGGAGCCTGATTCGCTTATGTCTAGCAGTTCAGGAGTACCAGGGCCCGGAGCGGAGGAGCGGAGGAGCGGATGAGAGGAGAAGCGGAGGAGAGCGGAAGCCCGGCCGACAATTCGCCGAAGTCCCGCGGAGAGGGAGTACCAGGGCCTGGAGCCTGATTCGCTTATGTCCAGCAGTTCAGGAGTACCAGGGCCGGAACGGAGGAGCGGAGGAGCGGATGAGAGGAGGAGCGGAGGAGCGGAGGACCGGAGGAGAGCTGAATCCGGCCGACAATTCGCATGAGTCCCGTGGAAAGGGAGTACCAGGGCCAGAAGCGTGATTTAATGATGTCCAGCAGTTCAGGAGTACCAGGGCCGGAGCGGAGGAGCGGAGTAGAGCGGAAGCCCGGCCGAATATTTGCCTAAGTCCCGCGGAAAGGGAGTACCAGGGCCAGGAACGTGATTCGCATATGTCTAGCAGTTCAGGAGTACCAGGGCCTGGAGTTGAGGTGCGGAGGAGTGGATGAGAGGAGAAGCGGAAGAGAGCGGAAGCCTTGCCGACAATTCGCCTGAGTCCAGCGGAAAGGGAGTACCAGGGCCTGGAGCCTGATTCACTTATGTCTAGCAGTTCAGGAGTACCAGGGCCCGGAGCGGAGGAGCGGAGGAGCGGATGAGAGGAGAAGCGGATAAGAGCGGAAGCCCGTCCGACAATTCGCCTAAGCCCCGCGGAAAGGGAGTACCAGGGCCTGGAGCCTGATTCGCTTATGTCTAGCAGTTCAGGAGTACCAGGGCCCGGAGCGGAGGAGCGGAGGAGCGGATGAGAGGAGGAGCGGAGGAGAGCGGAAGCCTTGCCGACAATTCGCCTGAGTCCCGCGGAAAGGGAGTACCAGGGCCAGAAGCGTGATTTAATGATGTCTAGCAGTTCAGGAGTACCAGGGCCCGGAGCGGAGGAGCGGAGGAGCGGATGAGAGGAGAAGCGGATAAGAGCGGAAGCCCGGCCGACAATTCGCCTAAGCCCCGCGGAGAGGGAGTACCAAGGCCTGGAGCCTGATTCGCTTATGTCCAGCAGTGCAGGAGTACCAGGGCCCGGAGCGGAGGAGCGGAGGAGCGGAGGAGCGGAGGAGCGGAGGACCGGAGGAGAGCTGAATCCGGCCGACAATTCGCCTGAGTCCCGCGGAAAGGGAGTACCAGGGCCAGAAGCGTGATTTAATGATGTCCAGCAGTTCAGGAGTACCAGGGCCGGAGCGGAGGAGCGGAGGAGAGCGGAAGCCCGGCCGAATATTTGCCTAAGTCCCGCGGAAAGGGAGTACCAGGGCCCGGAGCGGAGGAACGGAGGAGCGGATGAGAGGAGAAGCGGTGGAGAGCGGAAGCCCGGCCGACAATTCGCCTAAGTCCTGCGGATTGGTAGTACCAGGGCCCGGAGCGGGGCAGTGGAGGAGCAGATGAGCAGAAGAGTGGAGGAGCGGAGGATCGGAGGAGCGGAAGAGCGGAGGAGCGGAGGAGCGGAGGAGCGGAGGTGAGCGGAAGCCCGGCCGACAATTCGCCTGAGTCCCGCGGAGAGGGAGTACCAGGGCCAGAAGCGTCATTTAATGATGTTCAGCAATTCAGGAGTACCAGGGCAAGGTGCGGAGGAGCGGAAGAGCGGAGGGGCGGATGAGTGGATGAGCGGACGAGCGGAGGAGAGAGGAAGCCCGGCCCACATTTCACCTAAGTCCCGCGGAGAGGGAGTACCAGGGCCTGGAGCCTGATTCGCATATGTCCAGCAGTTCAGGAGTACCAGGGCCGGAGCGGAGGAGCGGAGGAGCGGAGGTGAGCGGAAGCCCGGCCGAATATTTGCCGAAGTCCCGTGGAAAGGGAGTACCAGGGCCTGAAGCCTGATTCGCTTATGTCTAGCAGTTCAGGAGTACCAGGGCCCGAAGCGGAGGAGCGGATGAGCGGAGGAGCGGAGGTGAGCGGAAGCCCGGCCGACAATTCGCCTGAGTACCGCGTAGAGGGCGTACAAGGGCCAGAAGCGTCATTTAATGAAGTTCAGCAATTCAGGAGTACCAGGGCATGGTGCGGAGGAGCGGAAGAGCGGAGGGGCGGATGAGTGGATGAACGGACGAGCGGAGGAGAGAGGAAGCCCGGCCCACATTTCGCCTAAGTCCCGCGGAGAGGGAGTACCAGGGCCTGGAGCCTGATTCGCATATGTCCAGCAGTTCGGGAGTACCAGGGCCCGGAGCGGAGGAGCGGAGGAGCGGAGGTGAGCGGAAGCCCGGCCGAATATTTGCTCAAGTCCCGTGGAAAGGGAGTACCAGGGCCTGGAGCCTGATTCGCTTATGTCTAGCAGTTCAGGAGTACCAGGGCCCGGAGCGGAGGAGCGGAGGAGCGGATGAGAGGAGAAGCGGAGGAGAGCGGAAGCCCGGCCGACAATTCGCCGAAGTCCCGCGGAGAGGGAGTACCAGGGCCGGAGCGGAGGAGCGGAGGAGCGGAGGAGCGGAGGAGCGGAGGAGCGGAGGACCGGAGGACCGGAGGACCGGAGGAGAGCTGAATCCGGCCGACAATTCGCCTGAGTCCCGCGGAAAGGGAGTACCAGGGCCAGAAGCGTGATTTAATGATGTCCAGCAGTTCAGGAGTACCAGGGCCAGAGCGGAGGAGCGGAGGAGAGCGGAAGCCCGGCCGAATATTTGCCTAAGTCCCGCGGAAAGGGAGTACCAGGGCCCGGAGCGGAGGAGCGGAGGAGCGGATGAGCAGAAGAACGTTTAAGCAGTCGAGCGGAGGAGCGGAGGAGTGGATGAGAGGAGAAGCGGAGGAGAGCGGAAGCCCGGCTGACAATTCGCCTGAGTCCAGCGGAAAGGGAGTACCAGGGCCTGGAGCCTGATTCGCTCATGTCTAGCAGTTCAGGAGTACCAGGGCCCGGAGCGGAGGAACGGAGGAGCGGATGAGAGGAGAAGCGGTGGAGAGCGGAAGCCCGGCCGACAATTCGCCTAAGTCTCGCGGATTGGTAGTACCAGGGCCCGGAGCGGGGCAGCGGAGGAGCAGATGAGCAGAAGAGTGGAGGAGCGGAGGATCGGAGGAGCGGAAGAGCGGAGGAGCGGAGGAGCGGATGAGCGGAGAAGCGGAGGTGAGCGGAAGCCCGGCCGACAATTCGCCTGAGTCCAGCGGAAAGGGAGTACCAGGGCCTCGAGCCTGATTCGCTTATGTCGAGCAGTTCAGGAGTACCAGGGCCCGGAGCGGAGGAGCGGAGGAGCGGATGAGCAGAAGAACGTTTAAGCGGTGGAGCGGAGGAGCGGATGAGCGGAGGAGAGCGGAATCCGGCCGACAATTTAACTGAGTCCCGCGGAAAGGGAGTACCATGACCTGGAGCCTGAATCTCATGTCCTGCGGTTCCGGAGTACCAGGGCCCGGAGCGGAGGAGCGGAGGAGCGGATGAGCGGAGGAGCGGAGGTGAGCGGAAGCCCGGCCGAATATTCGCCTAAGTCCCGCAGAAAGGGAGTACCAGGACCTGGAGCCTGATTCGCTTATGTCTAGCAGTTCAGGAGTACCAGGGCCCGGAGCGGAGGAGCGGAGGAGCGGAGGAGCGGATGAGAGGAGAAGCGGAGGAGAGCGGAAGCCCGGCCAACAATTCGCCTAAGTCCCGCGGAGAGGGAGTACCAAGGCCTGGAGCCTGATTCGCTTATGTCTAGCAGTTCAGGAGTACCAGGGCCGGAGCGGAGGAGCGGAGGAGCCGAGGAGCGGAGGAGAGTGGAAGCCCGGCCGGCAATTCGCCTGTGTCTCGCGGAGAGGGAGTACCAGGTTCTGGAGCCTGAATCGCCTACGTCCGGCAGTTCAGGAGTACCAGGGCCAGGAGCGGAGGAGCGGAGGAGCGGAGAAGCGGAGGAGAGCGGAAGCCTGTCCGACAATTCGCCTGAGTCCCGCGGAAGGGGAGTACAAGGGTCTGGAGCCTGAAATGCTTATGTCTAGCAGTTCAGGAGTAACAGGGCCAGGAGCGGAGGACCGGAGGAGCGGAGTACCGGAGGAGCGGAGGAGCGAGGGAGTGGAAAAGCGGAGGAGCGGAGGAGAGGAGGAGCGGAAGAGCGGAGGAGCGGAGGAGCGGAGGAGAGGGGAAGCACGCTCCATATTTCTTCAGAGTCCCGCGGATAGGGAGTAACAGGGCCAAGAGCCTGATTCGCTTATGTCCAGCAGTTCTGGAGTACTAAGGCCCGGAGCGGATCAGCGGCGGAGCGGATGAGTGGAAGAACGGAGAAGCGGTGGAGCGGAGGAGCGGAGGAGCCGAGGAGCAGAGTTCTGTTTCTCTTCTCAAAGGCGGGGAAGCTTTGGGGCAGCAGGACCCCTTAGACTGGCCAATATGAGCCTTCTATGGACATAGCTCCCCCGGACGTATGACCGGTGCTCCCGGACCTCTTGGTACATACATGTGAATGAGTGGATGAGCTAATGTTTGTTTGGTTGTGGATGCTTTTCGGCTAACGCTATTAGCACAGCTATGAAGACTTAAGGTGTGTGTGTGTCTGTGTGTGTGTGTGAGTGTCTTTGTGTGTTTGTGTGAGTGATGTTGTTTTGGTGGGGGGGGGGGTCGCGGACAGGGAGTACCAGTGCCAAGAGCGGATGAGCTGAGGAGCGGAGGAGGGCAGAAGCCCGGCCCGTGATTCGCTTATGTCAAGCGGTTCGGGAATTCCAGGGCCCAAAGCGGAGGAGCGGTGGAGCTGAGCTGTGTGTGTGTCTTTGTGTGTTTATGTGTGTGCGTCAGTGTGTTCTTGTGTGTGTATGTGTGAGAGTTTATTTAGGTGGAGGGGGGGAGTACCAGGGCCCATAGCGGAAGAGCGGTGGAGCTGAGAAGCGGAGGAGCGGAGTAGCGGAAGTATTGTTTCTCCACTCAGAGACGGGGAAGCTTGGGGGCAGCAGAACCCCTTAGATGGGCTAATCTGAGCATTCTCCGGACATAGATCCCCCGGACGTATGATTGGAGCTCCCGGACCATTGGGCACACACATGTGAATGAGTGGAAGAGCTAATATTTGTTTGGTTGTGGATGCGTTTTGGCTAATGCTATTAGCACAGCTATGATGAGTTAAGGTGTGCGTGTATGTGTGTGTGTGTGTGTGTGTGAGTGTGTCTGTGTGTGTGTGTGAGAGTTTGTTTAGGTGGGGGGGGGTCGCGGACAGGGAGTACCAGGGCCTCGAGCGGATGAGCTGAGGAGCAGAGGAGGGCATAAGCCCAGCCCGTGATTCCCTTATATCCAGCGGTTCGGGAGTTCCAGGGCCCAAAGCGGAAGAGCGGAGGAGCGGAGAAGCGGAGGAGTGGAGGAGAGCAGAAGCACCTCTCGCAATTCTCCTGAGTTTGCAGGATCGGGAGTACCAGGGCCAATAGCGGAGGAGCGGAGGTGTTGAGAAGCGGAGGAGTGGAGGAGCGATATTATATTTCTCTTCTCAAAGGCGGGGAAGCTTGGGGGCACCAGGACCCCTTAGACCGGCAAATGTGAGCCTTCTCCGGACATAGATGCCCCGGACGTATGACCGGAGATCCAGGACCTCTGGGCACATACATTTGAATGAGTGGATGAGCTAATGTTTGTTTGGTTGTGGATGCGTTTCGGCTAATGCTATTAGCACAGCTATGATGACTTAAGGTGTGTGTGTGTGTGTGGGTGTTTGTGTGTGTGTGTGTTTTTGTGTTCTTGTGTGTGTGTGTGTGTGTGTGTGTGTGTGTGTGTGTGTGTGTGTGTTTGTGTGTGCGTTTGTGTATATGTGTGTGACAGTTTGTTTAGGTGGGGGGGGGGCGCGGACAGGGGGTAGCTGGGCCTGGAGTGGATGAGATGTGGAGCGGATGGAGCATGTCCCGTAATTCTCCTGAGTTCGGCGGATCGGGAGTACCAGGGCCCATAGCGGAGGAGCGGTGGAGCGGAGAAGCGGACCATTGGGCACAAACATGTGAATGAGTGGATGAGCTAATGGTTGTTTGGTTGTGGATGCATTTCGGCTAAAGCTATTAGCACAGCTATGATGACTTAATGTGTGTATATGTGTCAGTGTGTGTGTGTGTGTGAGTGCCTTTGTGTATGTGTGTGATAGTTTGTTTTGGTGGGGGGGGGGGGTCACGGACAAGGAGTACCAGGGCACACACATGTGAATGAGTGGATGAGCTAATGTTTGTTTGGTTGTGGATGCGTTTCGGCTAAAGCTATTAGCACAGCTATGATGAGTTAAGGTGTGTGTGTATGTCTGTGTGTGTGTGTGTGTGTGTGTGTGTTTGTGTGTTTTTGTGTGTGTGTGAGTGATTTTGTGTGAGAGTTTGTTTAGGTGGGGGGGGGAGTACCAGGGCCCATAGCGGAGGAGCAGTTGAGCTGAGAAGCGGAGGAGCGGAGGAGCGGAGGTAATGTTTCTTCTCTCAGAGGCGGGGAAGCTTGGGGGCAGAAGAACCCCTTAGACGGGCTAATGTGAGCATTCTCCGGACATAGATCCCCCGGTCGTATGACTGGAGCTGCCGGACCAAATTGGCACACACATGTGAATGAGTGGATGAGCTAATGTTTGTTTGGTTGTGGATGCGTTTCGGCTAATGCTATTAGCACAGCTAAGATGAGTTAAGGTGTGTGTGTGTGTGTGTATGTCTGTTTGTGTGTTTGTGTGTGTGTGTGTGTGTGAGTTTGTTTAGGTGGGGGAGGGTCGCGGACAGGGAGTACCAGGGCCTCGAGCGGATGAGCTGAGGAGCTGAGGAGGGCAGATGCCCGGCCTTGATTCGCTTATGTCCAGCGGTTCGGGAATTCCAGGGCCCAAAGCGGAGGAGCAGTGGAGCTGAGAAGCGGAGGAGCGGAGGAGCGGAGTAGCAGAGGCATAGTTTCTCCTCTCAGAGGCGGGGAAGCTTGGGGGCATCAGAACCCCTTGGACGGGCTAATGTGAGCATTCTCCGGACATAGATCCCCCGAACGTATGATTGGACCTCCCGGACCATTGGGCACACACATGTGAATGAGTGGATGAGCTAATGTTTGTTTGGTTGTGGATGCATTTCGGCTAATGCTATTAGCACAGCTATGATGAGTTAAGGTGTGTGTGTGTGTATGTGTGTGTGTGTGTGTGTGTGTGTGTGTGTCTGTTTGTTTGTTTTTGTGTCTGTGTGAGGGTGTTCGTGTGTGTGTGTGTGAGAGTTTGTTTAGGTGGGGGGGGGGTACCAAGGCCCATCGCGGAAGAGCTGTGGAGCGGAGAAGCGGAGGAATGGAGGAGCGGAGGTAATTTCTCTCTTCTCAAAGGCAGAGGATGGGAAGTTTGGGGGCAGTAGGACGCCTTAGACCAGCCACTGTGAGCCTTCTCCAGATATAGATCGCCCGGACGTATGATTGGAGCTCCCGGACCATTGGGCACACACATGTGAATGAGTGGATGAGCTAATGTTTGTTTGGTAGTGGATGCGTTTCGGCTAATGCTATTAGCACAGCTATGATGAGTTAAGTTGTGTTTGTGTATGTGTGTGTGTGTGTGTGTGTGCGTGTGTATGTTTGTGTGTTTTTGTGTGTGAGTGAGTGTGTTTAGGTGGGGGGGGGGTACCAGGGCCCATAGCCGAGGAGCGGTGGAGCTGAGAAGCGGAGGAGCGGAGTAGCGGAGGTATTGTTTCTCCTCTCAGAGGCGGGGAATCTTGGGAGCTATTAGCACAGCTATGATGACTTAAGGTGTGTGTGTGTTTGTGTGTTTGTGTGTTTGTGTGTTCTTGTGTGTGTGTGTGTGTGTTTTTGTGTGTGCGTTTGTGTATATGTGTGTGACAGTTTGTTTAGGTGGGGGGGGGGGGGGGGGGGGCGGACAGGGGGTAGCTGGGCCTGGAGCGGATGAGCTGTGGAGCGGATGGAGGGCAGAAGCACGTCCCATAATTCTCCTGAGTCCGGCGGATCGGGAGTACCAGGGCCCATAGCGGAGGAGCGGTGGAGCGGAGAAGCGAACCATTGGGCACACACATGTGAATGAGTGGATGAGCTAATGTTTGTTTGGTTGTGGATGCATTTCGGCTAATGCTATTAGCACAACTATGATGACTTAATGTGTGTATGTCTGTCAGTGTGTGTGTGTGTGTGGGTGTCTTTGTGTATGTGTGTGATAGTTTGTTTTGGTGGGGGGGGGGGTCGCGGACACGGAGTACCAGGGCACACACATGTGAATGAGTGGATGAGCTAATGTTTGTTTGGTTGTGGATGCGTTTCGGCTAAAGCTATTAGCACAGCTATGATGAGTTAAGGTGTGTGTGTATGTGTGTGTGTGTGTGTTTGTGTGTTTTTGTGTGTGTGTGAGTGATTTTTTGTGAGAGTTTGTTTTGGTGGGGGGGGGAGGGGGGGGGAGTACCAGGGCCCATAGCGGAGGAGCGGTGGAGCTGAGAAGCGGAGGAGCGGAGTAGCGGAGGTATTGTTTCTCTTCTCAGAGGCGGGGAAGCTTGGGAGCTATTAGCACAGGTATGATGACTTAAGGTGTGTGTGTGTGTGTGTGTTTGTGTGTTTGTGTGTTTGTGTGTTTGTGTGTTTGTGTGTTCTTGTGTGTGTGTGTGTGTGTGTGTGTGTGTGTGTGTTTGTGTGTGCGATTGTGTATATGTGTGTGACAGTTTGTTTAGGTGGGGGGGGGGGGCGCGGACAGGGGGTAGCTGGGCCTGGAGCGGATGAGCTGTGGAGCGGATGGAGGGCAGAAGCACGTCCCATTCAGCCGGCGGCAACCATAAAAACCTATCTTTAACTTAAAAACAAACAAAAATGTGCAATATCTCATTTCTGTGCAATATTCAGAAACTGTGCAATATTTCATTTCATAACAGCTACATTGTGCAATATTTCATCTCATCTCATAACAGCTACACTATAATGTTCCCTTCTATCATACTATTGTGCACTCCTTACCTCACTTGTTACTAAGACACTTATAGTTTTATCACTGCTTACTAAGACACTTTATAGTTTCACTGAAACACTTTATAGTTTATAGTTTATTTTTATTTATAATTCTGCCTTTCTTTTATTATTTATTACTGTTATATTTTCTGTAACTCTGGCACTGCAATTTCCTTCGGGATTATAAAAGTTGTTCTGATTCTTATTCTTCATTCTCCTGAGTCCGGCGGATCGGGAGTACCAGGGCCCATAGTGGAGGAGCGGTGGAGCGGAGAAGCGGACCATTGAGCACACACATGTGAATGAATGGATGAGCTAATGTTTCTTTGGTTGTGGATGCGTTTCGGCTAATGCTATTAGCACAGCTATGATGACTTAATGTGTGTATGTGTGTCAGTGTGTGTGTGTGTGGGTGTCTTTGTGTATGTGTGTGATAGTTTGTTTTGGTGGGGGGGGGGGGGGGGGTCGCGGACACGGAGTACCAGGGCACATACATGTGAATGAGTGGATGAGCTAATGTTTGTTTGGTTGTGGATGCGTTTCGGCTAAAGCTATTAGCACAGCTATGAAGACTTAAGGTATGTGTATGTGATTATGTGTGTGTCTGTGTGTGTGTGAGTGTCTTTGTGTGTGTGTGTGTGTGTGAGAGGCTCTTTTGGTGGGGGGGGGGTCGTGGACAGGGAGTACCATTGGGCACACACATGTGAATGAGTGGTTTAGCTAATGTTTGTTTGGTTGTGAATGCGTTTCGGCTAATGCTATTAGCACAGCTATGAGTTAAGGTGTGTGTGTATGTGTGTGTGTGTGTGTTTGTGTGTTTTTGTGTGTGTGTGATGGATTTTGTGTGAGAGTTTGTTTGGGGGGGGGGGGGGGGGGGAGTACCAGGGCCCATATCGCGGAGGAGCGGTGGAGCTGAGAAGCGGAGGAGCAGAGGAGCGAAGGTAATGTTTCTTCTCTCAGAGGCGGGGAAGCTTGGGGGCAGAAGAACCCCTTAGACGGGCTAATGTGAGCATTCTCCGGACATAGATCCCCCGGTCGTATGATTGGAGCTGCCGGACCATTGGGCACACACATGTGAATGAGTGGATGAGCTAATGTTTGTTTGGTTGTGGATGCGTTTCGGCTAATGCTATTAGCACAGCTAAGATGAGTTAAGGTGTGTGTGTGTGTGTGTGTGTGTGTGTGTGTGTGTGTTTGTTTGTTTTTGTGTCTGTGTGAGTGTGTTCGTGTGTGTATCTGTGAGAGTTTGTTTAGATGGGGGGGGGGTACCAGGGCCCATCGCGGAGGAGCGGAGGAGCGGTGGAGCGGAGAAGCGGAGGAATGGAGGAGCGGAGGTAATGTTTCTCTTCTCAAAGGCAGAGGATGGGAAGTTTGGGGGCAGTAGGACGCCGGTGCGAGCGATGCGTTTCAAGGCGTATTGCATGTGTGTATGGAGGGGGGGGGTCTACAGGACACCGCAGACCGGCAATGGTGCACCTTCTCCGGACATCGATCCCCGAAACGTCGACGTAGAGCTCCCGGAGCAGCCGGCGTGTACATGTGAATGAATGGAGGAGCTAATGTGTGTGTGTGGGGTGGTGGTGGTGTGGGGGGGGGGGCGTTTCGGCTAATGCTATCAGCACAGCTATGATTATCCCCAGAACGTTGAGAACGAGCTCCCGGAACTCCAGACATGCGTATATAAAAGAGTGGAATTAAGGTGTGTGTGAGTGTGTGTGTGTGTGTGTGTGTGTGTGTGTGTGTGTGTGTGTGTGTGTGTCTATGTGTGTGTGTGTGTGTGTGTGTGTGTGTGTGTGTGTGTGTGTGTGTGTGTGTATGTGTGGGACAGAAATAATGTCGGGGACAGAAATTGTTATTAGCCTGCTGGCAGATGACACACCCTTAGTTTTGAAAAATGAACATCAAGTCCCAATAAGCGTTGAAAAAATTAAAACATTCTCCAAGGCTTCAGGATTGTCATTAAACTTAAAGAAATGCAAACTTCTTGCGCTGCATGACTCACCACTAAAGGAAATCAGCAATGTTCCTATCAAATCAGAAATAAAATACTTGAGCATTTTCCTATCTAAGGACCAAAAGTTAAATCAATCCAGGAACATTGAATCTAAACTGAATCAAAGTAAAGCAAAACTGAATATATGGCTCCACAGAGATTTATCAATATTAGGCCGGATATATTTGACTAAAATGGAATGTTTATCCAGATGTATATACCCAGTGTATTCCAATGCTGCTCCAAATCAACTCATAAAATCTATTAACCAAATAAATTTCAACTTTATCTGGAGGAACAGACCACACCATCTAAAAAAATCACATATGGGGAAAGAAACAAGTGACGGAGGGCTGAAAGTGATAGAGTTGGACTGCCTGAATGGGACATTGAAGGTGAACTGGTTGAAATCCTGAATCAAACATCATCATTCTTTCTGGTATTGTACTCCAAACTACTTATTCAACATAGTCGGCAGCCTAAGTCTTCTACTTATCTCTGACTTGGATATCAACAAGATTCCTGTCCAATTTTCAGAGTTCCATAAACAAATATTATTATACTGGAAAATGATATATGTACACAATTTCTCACCACACAGTACAATAATTTGGAACAATAGATATGTACTGCGTGGCAACAAACCTCTGTTTTACAAGGAATGCTTTGAGAAAGGTATATGGTCAATAATTGACTTGATGGATGACAATGGCAGTCGTCTAGACTATGAACAGTTCTGTACTACACACAGATTTAAGCCTCCCATATTAGAGTTGATAAAGTTACGAAACGCACTGCCTCGACAATTTGTATTCCTGACCAAAAATATAATGACGCACCGAACCGTACAACCACAGTTACCCCGACTATCACTCCAGGGAATCTCAATTCTGGACAGAAAGTGCAGCAACTCCTTTATTAGGACATGTTTCACAGGAAACTTATTCCCTGGACATCAAAACAAAAATAATATTTGAAATAAATTTGATAAGAAATCGATTGCCACGCTGCGAACTATGTGTCTGACTCTACCCATACCCCCCAAGGCAAGAAGAGACCCACTTCTAAATTATGAATGACATCTACCCATCTAAGGAATTATTGCGGGTACGCTTCACTTTTGAAGATAATATTTGTACATTTTGTGAAGACAACATTGAAACCACTGACCATATATTTTTTCTCATTCTCATTCCATCGTCACCAGTTTCCCTCTCAAAAGATGATATCACATTTGGTTTACTTATAAGCAACATAACAGATGAACTCTGTGTCAATGTTCTTTTAGGCCTGGCCAAGTTCTTCATTCACAAAAACAGAATGCAAAAATGCTCCCCAAATTTTAATTTCTTCATAAACGATTTTGAATTATAAAAAAAAATCCTTAAAACTTATGGAAAAATCCAAAAACTAAAACATATACAGTTACCCATGTCTGAGATTCCTTTTTTTTTTGGAAAAAAAAAACAAAAAAAAAACTTAATTACATGTTATATTCCCCTTGCAATTTTTTTCTTGTTTTAATTTTTTATTTGTCTATCTATTGATTTAATTATTTCCTTAATTTCTTTTTTTGTCTAGCACTGTAAATTTCTCACAAACCGTTAACACTATTAACTTCTGATTCCATACAGAACAAATGTCCTTATGTCCGTTGCTTCCTCATCCCTGGTTGTTTCATTGACATTCAGTTCTACCTTGCTATGTTTATTTGTACATTTGTATATTTGTGTGTACTATTTATGTTCAATTAAAAACAGTTTGATGTCTGAGATTCCTTGTGAACCGCCAACTTAATTACATGTTATATTCCCCTTACAATTTTTTTTTTTAGTTTTTAATTTTTTTTTCTATCTATATATTTCATTATTTCCTTTTAATTTTCTTTCTTTGTCTAGCATTAAATATTTCTCGCAAACCGTTAACACTATTAACTTCTGATTACATACAGAACGAATGCCCTTATGTCCCCCCGTCCCCCGTCCCCCCCGTCACCCCGCTTTTTCCGCACGGTGGCAGACACTGAGATCAAAAGCAAATGGGCGTCATTGTAATGCAGTAACAGGGTGATAACAGCCGTGTTTGAAGTGTGTAGGGGCTTATAGGAGAGCAGAAGCACGTCACGCTATTCGCCTGAGTTCGGAGGATCGGGAGTACCAGGGCCCATAGCGGAGGAGCAGAGGATTTGAGGAGCGGAGGAGCGGAGGAGCGAAGTTATGTTTCTCTTCTCAAAGGCGGGGAAGCTTGAGGGCAGCAGGACCCCTTAGACCGGCCAATGTGAGCCCTCTCCGGACATAGATCACCCGGACGTATGACTGGAGCTCCCGTACCTCTGGGCACACACATATGTGAATGAGTGGATGAGCTAATGTTTGTTTTGTTGTGGATACGTTTCGGCCAATGCTATTAGCACAGCTATGATGAGTTCAGGTGTGTGTGTGTGTGTGTGTGTGTGTGTGTGTGTGTGTGTGTGTGTGTATGGGTGTGTGTCTGTGTGTGTGTGTGTGTGTGTGTCTGTATGTGTGTGTGTGTGTGTGTGTGTGTGTGTGTGCGTGTGTTTATGTGTGTGTGAGAGTTTGTTTTGGTGGGTGGGTGGGGGGGGGGGGGGGGGGGGTTCCCACGGACTGGGAGTACCAGGGCCTTGAGCGGATGAGGTGAGGAGCGGAGGAGCGGAGGAGCGGAGGAGATGTTTCTCTTCTCAGAGGCGGCGAGGGGGGGGGGGGGGAGCAGGACCCCTTACCCTTATCCCCCGGACGTTTGAGTGGAGCTCCCGGACCTCCGGGCACGCACATGCGAATGACTGGATGACAGGGAGTGCCAGGGCCTGGAGCGGATGAGCAGAGGAGAGGCGGAGGGCAGAAGCCCGGCCCGGTTCGGGAGTTCCAGGGTCCAAAGCGGGGGAGGGAAAAAAAGGAGGAGGGGAGGAGAGCAGAAGACTGGCCCGGAACTCCCGCAGATCGGGAGTTCCAGGGCCCGGAGCGGAAGACCGGAGGAGCGGAGGAGCGGAGGAGCGGAGGAGCGGAGGAGCAGAGGAGCGGAGGAGCGGAGGAGCGGAAGAGAGCGGAAGCCCAGCCGACAATTCCCCTGAGTCCCGCGGAAGGGGATTACCAGGGCCTGGAGCCTGAATCGCTTATGTCCTGCGGTTCCGGAGTACCAGGGCCCGGAGCGGAAGAGCGGAGGAGCGGAGGAGCGGAGGAGCGGATGAGCGGATCAGCTGAGGAGAGCAGAAGCCCGGCCGACAATTCGCCTGAGTCCCGTGGAGAGGGAGTACCAGGGCCAAAATCGTGATTTAATGATGTTCAGCAATTCAGGAGTACCAGGGCCAGGTGCGGAGGAGCGGAGGAGCGGAGGGGCGGATGAGCGGAGGAGCGGAGGAGCGGAGGAGCGGAGGAGCGGAGGACCGGAGGAGCGGAGGGGCGGATGAGCGGAGGAGCGGAGGAGCGGAGGAGCGGAGGACCGGAGGAGAGCTGAATCCGGCCGACAATTCGCCTGAGTCCCGCGGAAAGGGAGTAACAGGGCCAGAAGCGTGATTTAATGATGTCCAGCAGTTCAGGAGTACCATGGCCGGAGTGGAGGAGCGGAGGAGCGGAGGAGCGGAGGAGAGCGGAAGCCCGGCCGAATATTTGCCTAAGTCCCGCGGAGAGGGGGTACCAGGGCCAGGAACGTGATTCGCTTATGTCTAGCAGTTCAGGAGTACCAGGGCCTGGAGTGGAGGTGCGGAGGAGTGGATGAGAGGAGAAGCGGAGGAGAGCGGAAGCCTTGCCGACAATTCGCCTGAGTCCAGCGGAAGGGAGTACCAGGGCCTGGAGCCTGATTCGCTTATGTCCTGCAGTTCCGGAGTACCAGGGCCCGGAGCGGAAGAGCGGAGGAGCGGAGGAGCGGAGGAGCGGATGAGCGGATCAGCTGAGGAGAGCAGAAGCCCGGCCGACAATTCGCCTGAGTCCCGTGGAGAGGGAGTACCAGGGCCAAAATCGTGATTTAATGATGTTCAGCAATTCAGGAGTACCAGGGCCAGGTGCGGAGGAGCGGAGGAGCGGAGGGGCGGATGAGCGGAGGAGCGGAGGAGCGGAGGAGCGGAGGAGCGGAGGACCGGAGGAGCGGAGGGGCGGATGAGCGGAGGAGCGGAGGAGCGGAGGAGCGGAGGACCGGAGGAGAGCTGAATCCGGCCGACAATTCGCCTGAGTCCCGCGGAAAGGGAGTAACAGGGCCAGAAGCGTGATTTAATGATGTCCAGCAGTTCAGGAGTACCATGGCCGGAGTGGAGGAGCGGAGGAGCGGAGGAGCGGAGGAGAGCGGAAGCCCGGCCGAATATTTGCCTAAGTCCCGCGGAGAGGGAGTACCAGGGCCAGGAACGTGATTCGCTTATGTCTAGCAGTTCAGGAGTACCAGGGCCTGGAGTGGAGGTGCGGAGGAGTGGATGAGAGGAGAAGCGGAGGAGAGCGGAAGCCTTGCCGACAATTCGCCTGAGTCCAGCGGAAGGGAGTACCAGGGCCTGGAGCCTGATTCGCTTATGTCTAGCAGTTCAGGAGTACCAGGGCCCGGAGCGGAGGAGCGGAGGAACGGATGAGCAGAAGAACGTTAAAGTGGTGGAGCGGAGGAGCGGATGAGCGGAGGAGAGCGGAATCCGGCCGACAATTCGCCTGAGTCCCGCGCAAAGGGAGTACCAGGGCCAGAAGCGTGATTTAATGATGTCCAGCAGTTCAGGAGTACCAGGGCCCGGAGCGGAAGAGCGGAGGAGCGGAGGAGTGGAGGAGCGGAGGAGCGGAGGAGCGGAAGAGAGCGGAAGCCCAGCCGAAAATTCACCTGAGTCCCGCGGAAGGGGATTACCAGGGCCTGGAGGCTGAATCGCTTATGTCCTGCGGTTCCGGAGTACCAGGGCCCGGAGCGGAGGAGCGGAGGAGCGGAGGAGCGAAGGAGCGAATGAGCGGATGAGCTGAGGAGAGCGGAAGCCCGGCCGACAATTCGCCTGAGTCCCGCGGAGAGGGAGTACCAGGGCCATAAGCATGATTTAATGATGTTCAGCAATTCAGGAGTACCAGGGCCAGGTGCGGAGGAGCGGAGGAGCGGAGGAGAGCGGAAGCCCGGCCCACATTTCGCCTGAGTCCCGCGGATTGGGAGTACCAGGGCCTGGAGCCTGATTCGCTTGTGGCAAGTGGTTCAGGAGTACCAGGGCCCAGAGCGGAGGAGCGGAGGAGCGGAGGAGCGGAGGAGCGGAGGAGCGGAGGAGCGGAGGAGCTGAGGAGCGGAGGAGCGCAGGAGCGGAGGTGAGCGGAAGCCCAGCCGAATATTCGCCGAAGTCCCGTGGAAAGGGAATACCAGGGTCTGGAGCCTTATTCGCTTATGTCTAGCAATTCAGGAGTTCCAGGGCCAGGTGCGGAGGAGCGGAGGAGCGGAGGAGAGCGGAAACCCGGCCGACAATTCGCCTAAGTCCCGCGAGGAGGGAATATCAGGACTATAAGCGTGATTTAATGATGTTCAGCAATTCAGGAGTACCAGGTCCAGGTGCGGAGGAGCGGAGGAGCGGATGAGAGGAGAAGCGGAGGAGAGCGGAAACCCGGCCGACAATTCGCCTAAGTCCCGCGGAGAGGGAGTACCAGGGCCTGGAGCCTGATTCGCTTATGTCCAGCAGTTCAGGAGTACCAGGGCCGGAACGGAGAAGCGGAGGAGCGGAGGTGCGGAGGAGCGGAGGAGAGCGGAAACCCGGCCGCATATTTGCCTAAGTCCCGCGGAGAGGGAGTACCAGGGCCTGGAGCCTGATTCGCTTATGTCTAGCAGTTCAGGAGTACCAGGGCCCGGAGCGGAGGAGCGGAGGAACGGATGAGCAGAAGAACGTTAAAGTGGGGGAGCGGAGGAGCGGATGGGCGGAGGAAAGCGGAATCCGGCCGACAATTCGCCTGAGTCCCGCGAAAAGGGAGTACCAGGGCCAGAAGCGTGATTTGATGATGTCCAGCAGTTCAGGAGTACCAGGGCCCGGAGCGGAAGTGCGGAAGAGCGGAGGAGCGGAGGAGCGGAGGAGCAGAGGAGCGGAGGAGCGGAGGAGCGGAAGAGAGCGGAAGCCCAGCCGACAATTCGCCTGAGTCCCACGGAAGGGGATTACCAGGATCTGGAGCCTGAATCGCTTATGTCCTGCGGTTCCGGAGTACCAGGGCCCGGAGCGGAGGAGCGGAGTAGCGGAGGAGCGGAGGAGCGAAGGAGCGAATGAGCGGATGAGCTGAGGAGAGCGGAAACCCGGCCGACAATTCGCCTAAGTCCCGCGGAGAGGGAGTACCAGGACTATAAGCGTGATTTAATGATGTTCAGCAATTCAGGAGTACCAGGGCCAGGTGCGGAGGAGCGGAGGAGCGGATGAGAGGAGAAGCGGAGGAGAGCGGAAACCCGGCCGACAATTCGCCTTAGTCCAGCGGAGAGGGAGTACCAGGGCCAGGAACGTGATTCGCTTATGTCTAGCAGTTCAGGAGTACTAGGGCCCGGAGCGGAGGTGCGGAGAAGTGGATGAGAGGAGAAGCAGTGGAGAGCGGAAGCCCGGCTGACAATTCGCCTGAGTCCAGCGGAAAGGGAGTACCAGAGCCTGGAGCCTGATTCGCTCATGTCTAGCAGTTCAGGAGTACCAGGGCCCGGAGCGGAGGAACGGAGGAGCGGATGAGCTGAGGAGAGCGGAAGCCCGGCCGGCAATTCACCTGAGTCCCGCGGAGAGGGAGTACCAGGGCCAGAAGCGTGATTTAATGATGTTCAGCAATTCAGGAGTACCAGGGCAAGGTGCGGAGGAGCGGAGGAGCGGAGGGGCGGATGAGCGGAGGAGCGGAGGAGCGGAGGAGCGGAGGAGCGGAGGACCGGAGGAGCGGAGGGGCGGATGAGCGGAGGAGCGGAGGAGCGGAGGAGCGGAGGACCGGAGGAGAGCTGAATCCGGCCGACAATTCGCCTGAGTCCCGCGGAAAGGGAGTAACAGGGCCAGAAGCGTGATTTAATGATGTCCAGCAGTTCAGGAGTACCATGGCCGGAGTGGAGGAGCGGAGGAGCGGAGGAGCGGAGGAGAGCGGAAGCCCGGCCGAATATTTGCCTAAGTCCCGCGGAGAGGGAGTACCAGGGCCAGGAACGTGATTCGCTTATGTCTAGCAGTTCAGGAGTACCAGGGCCTGGAGTGGAGGTGCGGAGGAGTGGATGAGAGGAGAAGCGGAGGAGAGCGGAAGCCTTGCCGACAATTCGCCTGAGTCCAGCGGAAGGGAGTACCAGGGCCTGGAGCCTGATTCGCTTATGTCCTGCAGTTCCGGAGTACCAGGGCCCGGAGCGGAAGAGCGGAGGAGCGGAGGAGCGGAGGAGCGGATGAGCGGATCAGCTGAGGAGAGCAGAAGCCCGGCCGACAATTCGCCTGAGTCCCGTGGAGAGGGAGTACCAGGGCCAAAATCGTGATTTAATGATGTTCAGCAATTCAGGAGTACCAGGGCCAGGTGCGGAGGAGCGGAGGAGCGGAGGGGCGGATGAGCGGAGGAGCGGAGGAGCGGAGGAGCGGAGGAGCGGAGGACCGGAGGAGCGGAGGGGCGGATGAGCGGAGGAGCGGAGGAGCGGAGGAGCGGAGGACCGGAGGAGAGCTGAATCCGGCCGACAATTCGCCTGAGTCCCGCGGAAAGGGAGTAACAGGGCCAGAAGCGTGATTTAATGATGTCCAGCAGTTCAGGAGTACCATGGCCGGAGTGGAGGAGCGGAGGAGCGGAGGAGCGGAGGAGAGCGGAAGCCCGGCCGAATATTTGCCTAAGTCCCGCGGAGAGGGAGTACCAGGGCCAGGAACGTGATTCGCTTATGTCTAGCAGTTCAGGAGTACCAGGGCCTGGAGTGGAGGTGCGGAGGAGTGGATGAGAGGAGAAGCGGAGGAGAGCGGAAGCCTTGCCGACAATTCGCCTGAGTCCAGCGGAAGGGAGTACCAGGGCCTGGAGCCTGATTCGCTTATGTCTAGCAGTTCAGGAGTACCAGGGCCCGGAGCGGAGGAGCGGAGGAACGGATGAGCAGAAGAACGTTAAAGTGGTGGAGCGGAGGAGCGGATGAGCGGAGGAGAGCGGAATCCGGCCGACAATTCGCCTGAGTCCCGCGCAAAGGGAGTACCAGGGCCAGAAGCGTGATTTAATGATGTCCAGCAGTTCAGGAGTACCAGGGCCCGGAGCGGAAGAGCGGAGGAGCGGAGGAGTGGAGGAGCGGAGGAGCGGAGGAGCGGAAGAGAGCGGAAGCCCAGCCGAAAATTCACCTGAGTCCCGCGGAAGGGGATTACCAGGGCCTGGAGGCTGAATCGCTTATGTCCTGCGGTTCCGGAGTACCAGGGCCCGGAGCGGAGGAGCGGAGGAGCGGAGGAGCGAAGGAGCGAATGAGCGGATGAGCTGAGGAGAGCGGAAGCCCGGCCGACAATTCGCCTGAGTCCCGCGGAGAGGGAGTACCAGGGCCATAAGCATGATTTAATGATGTTCAGCAATTCAGGAGTACCAGGGCCAGGTGCGGAGGAGCGGAGGAGCGGAGGAGAGCGGAAGCCCGGCCCACATTTCGCCTGAGTCCCGCGGATTGGGAGTACCAGGGCCTGGAGCCTGATTCGCTTGTGGCAAGTGGTTCAGGAGTACCAGGGCCCAGAGCGGAGGAGCGGAGGAGCGGAGGAGCGGAGGAGCGGAGGAGCGGAGGAGCGGAGGAGCTGAGGAGCGGAGGAGCGCAGGAGCGGAGGTGAGCGGAAGCCCAGCCGAATATTCGCCGAAGTCCCGTGGAAAGGGAATACCAGGGTCTGGAGCCTTATTCGCTTATGTCTAGCAATTCAGGAGTTCCAGGGCCAGGTGCGGAGGAGCGGAGGAGCGGAGGAGAGCGGAAACCCGGCCGACAATTCGCCTAAGTCCCGCGAGGAGGGAATATCAGGACTATAAGCGTGATTTAATGATGTTCAGCAATTCAGGAGTACCAGGTCCAGGTGCGGAGGAGCGGAGGAGCGGATGAGAGGAGAAGCGGAGGAGAGCGGAAACCCGGCCGACAATTCGCCTAAGTCCCGCGGAGAGGGAGTACCAGGGCCTGGAGCCTGATTCGCTTATGTCCAGCAGTTCAGGAGTACCAGGGCCGGAACGGAGAAGCGGAGGAGCGGAGGTGCGGAGGAGCGGAGGAGAGCGGAAACCCGGCCGCATATTTGCCTAAGTCCCGCGGAGAGGGAGTACCAGGGCCTGGAGCCTGATTCGCTTATGTCTAGCAGTTCAGGAGTACCAGGGCCCGGAGCGGAGGAGCGGAGGAACGGATGAGCAGAAGAACGTTAAAGTGGGGGAGCGGAGGAGCGGATGGGCGGAGGAAAGCGGAATCCGGCCGACAATTCGCCTGAGTCCCGCGAAAAGGGAGTACCAGGGCCAGAAGCGTGATTTGATGATGTCCAGCAGTTCAGGAGTACCAGGGCCCGGAGCGGAAGTGCGGAAGAGCGGAGGAGCGGAGGAGCGGAGGAGCAGAGGAGCGGAGGAGCGGAGGAGCGGAAGAGAGCGGAAGCCCAGCCGACAATTCGCCTGAGTCCCACGGAAGGGGATTACCAGGATCTGGAGCCTGAATCGCTTATGTCCTGCGGTTCCGGAGTACCAGGGCCCGGAGCGGAGGAGCGGAGTAGCGGAGGAGCGGAGGAGCGAAGGAGCGAATGAGCGGATGAGCTGAGGAGAGCGGAAACCCGGCCGACAATTCGCCTAAGTCCCGCGGAGAGGGAGTACCAGGACTATAAGCGTGATTTAATGATGTTCAGCAATTCAGGAGTACCAGGGCCAGGTGCGGAGGAGCGGAGGAGCGGATGAGAGGAGAAGCGGAGGAGAGCGGAAACCCGGCCGACAATTCGCCTTAGTCCAGCGGAGAGGGAGTACCAGGGCCAGGAACGTGATTCGCTTATGTCTAGCAGTTCAGGAGTACTAGGGCCCGGAGCGGAGGTGCGGAGAAGTGGATGAGAGGAGAAGCAGTGGAGAGCGGAAGCCCGGCTGACAATTCGCCTGAGTCCAGCGGAAAGGGAGTACCAGAGCCTGGAGCCTGATTCGCTCATGTCTAGCAGTTCAGGAGTACCAGGGCCCGGAGCGGAGGAACGGAGGAGCGGATGAGCTGAGGAGAGCGGAAGCCCGGCCGGCAATTCACCTGAGTCCCGCGGAGAGGGAGTACCAGGGCCAGAAGCGTGATTTAATGATGTTCAGCAATTCAGGAGTACCAGGGCAAGGTGCGGAGGAGCGGAGGAGCGGAGGGGCGGATGAGCGGAGGAACGGAGGTGAGCGGTTGCCCGGCCGAATATTCGCCTAAGTCCCGCGGAGAGGGAGTACCACGGCCTGGAGCCTGATTCGCTTATTGCAAGCAGTTCAGGAGTACCAGGGCCCAGAGCGGAGGAGCGGGGGAGCGGAGGAGCGGAGGAGCGGAGGAGTGGAGGAGCGGAGGAGCGGAGGAGCGCAGGAGCGGAGGTGAGCGGAAGCCCGGCCAAATATTCGCCGAAGTCCCGTGGAAAGGGAATACCAGGGACTGGAGCTTGATTCGCTTATGTCTAGCAGTTCAGGAGTACCAGGGCCTGGAGCGGAGGTGCGGAGGAGTGGATGAGAGGAGAAGCGGAGGAGAGCGGAAGCCCGCCCGACAATTCGCCTGTGTCCAGCGGAACGGGAGTACCAGGGCCTGGAGCCTGATTCGCTTATGTCTAGTAGTTCAGGAGTACCAGGGCCCGGAGCGGAGGAGCGGAGGAGCGGATGAGCAGAAGAACGTTTAAGCGGTGGAGCGGAGGAGCGGATGAGCGGAGGAGAGCGGAATCCGGCCGACAATTTGCCTGAGTCCCGCGAAAAGGGAGTACCAGGGCCTGGAGCTTGAATCTCTTATGTCCTGCGGTTCAGGAGCACCAGGGCCCGGAGCGGAGGAGCGGATGAGCGGAGGAGCGGAAGTGAGCGGAAGCCGGGCCGAATATTCGCCCAAGTACCGCAGAAAGGGAGTACCAGGGCCTGGAGCCTGATTCGCTTATGTCTAGCAGTTCAGGAGTACCAGGGCCGGTACCGGAGGTGCGGAGGAGCGGATGAGAGGAGAAGCGGAGGAGAGCTGAAGCCCGGCCGACAATTCGCCTAAGTCCCGCGGAGAGGGAAACCAGGGCCTGGAGCCTGATTCGCTTATGTCTAGCAGCTCAGGAGTACTAGGGCCCGGATCGGAGGATCGGAGGAGCGGATGAGCAGAAGAACGTTTAAGCGGTGGAGCGGAGGAGCGGATAAGCGGAGGAGCGGAGGAGCGGAGGAGCGCAGGAGCGCAGGAGCGCAGGAGCGGAGGTGAGCGGAAGCCCGGCCGAATATTCGCCGAAGTCCCGTGGAAAGGGAGTAGCAGGACCTGGAATCTGATTCGCTTATGTTTAACAGTTCAGGAGTTCCAGGGCCCGAAGCGGAGGAGCGGAGGAGCGGATGAGAGGAGAAGCGGTGGAGAGCGGAAGTCCGGCCGACAATTCGCCTAAGTCCCGCGGATTGGTAGTACCAGGGCCCGGAGCGGGGCAGCGGAGGAGCAGATGAGCAGAAGAGTGGAGGAGCGGAGGATCGGAGGAGCGGAAGAGCGGAGGAGCGGAGGAGCGGATGAGCGGAGAAGCGGAGGTGAGCGGAAGCCCGGCTGACAATTCGCCTGAGTCCAGCGGAAAGGGAGTACCAGGGCCTGGAGCCTGATTCGCTCATGTCTAGCAGTTCAGGAGTACCAGGGCCCGGAGCGGAGGAACGGAGGAGCGGATGAGAGGAGAAGCGGTGGAGAGCGGAAGCCCGGCCGACAATTCGCCTAAGTCTCGCGGATTGGTAGTACCAGGGCCCGGAGCGGGGCAGCGGAGGAGCAGATGAGCAGAAGAGTGGAGGAGCGGAGGATCGGAGGAGCGGAAGAGCGGAGGAGCGGAGGAGCGGATGAGCGGAGAAGCGGAGGTGAGCGGAAGCCCGGCCGACAATTCGCCTGAGTCCAGCGGAAAGGGAGTACCAGGGCCTCGAGCCTGATTCGCTTATGTCGAGCAGTTCAGGAGTACCAGGGCCCGGAGCGGAGGAGCGGAGGAGCGGATGAGCAGAAGAACGTTTAAGCGGTGGAGCGGAGGAGCGGATGAGCGGAGGAGAGCGGAATCCGGCCGACAATTTAACTGAGTCCCGCGGAAAGGGAGTACCATGACCTGGAGCCTGAATCTCATGTCCTGCGGTTCCGGAGTACCAGGGCCCGGAGCGGAGGAGCGGAGGAGCGGATGAGCGGAGGAGCGGAGGTGAGCGGAAGCCCGGCCGAATATTCGCCTAAGTCCCGCAGAAAGGGAGTACCAGGACCTGGAGCCTGATTCGCTTATGTCTAGCAGTTCAGGAGTACCAGGGCCCGGAGCGGAGGAGCGGAGGAGCGGAGGAGCGGATGAGAGGAGAAGCGGAGGAGAGCGGAAGCCCGGCCAACAATTCGCCTAAGTCCCGCGGAGAGGGAGTACCAAGGCCTGGAGCCTGATTCGCTTATGTCTAGCAGTTCAGGAGTACCAGGGCCGGAGCGGAGGAGCGGAGGAGCCGAGGAGCGGAGGAGAGTGGAAGCCCGGCCGGCAATTCGCCTGTGTCTCGCGGAGAGGGAGTACCAGGTTCTGGAGCCTGAATCGCCTACGTCCAGCAGTTCAGGAGTACCAGGGCCAGGAGCGGAGGAGCGGAGGAGCGGAGAAGCGGAGGAGAGCGGAAGCCTGTCCGACAATTCGCCTGAGTCCCGCGGAAGGGGAGTACAAGGGTCTGGAGCCTGAAATGCTTATGTCTAGCAGTTCAGGAGTAACAGGGCCAGGAGCGGAGGACCGGAGGAGCGGAGTACCGGAGGAGCGGAGGAGCGAGGGAGTGGAAAAGCGGAGGAGCGGAGGAGAGGAGGAGCGGAAGAGCGGAGGAGCGGAGGAGCGGAGGAGAGGGGAAGCACGCTCCATATTTCTTCAGAGTCCCGCGGATAGGGAGTAACAGGGCCAAGAGCCTGATTCGCTTATGTCCAGCAGTTCTGGAGTACTAAGGCCCGGAGCGGATCAGCGGCGGAGCGGATGAGTGGAAGAACGGAGAAGCGGTGGAGCGGAGGAGCGGAGGAGCCGAGGAGCAGAGTTCTGTTTCTCTTCTCAAAGGCGGGGAAGCTTTGGGGCAGCAGGACCCCTTAGACTGGCCAATATGAGCCTTCTATGGACATAGCTCCCCCGGACGTATGACCGGTGCTCCCGGACCTCTTGGTACATACATGTGAATGAGTGGATGAGCTAATGTTTGTTTGGTTGTGGATGCTTTTCGGCTAACGCTATTAGCACAGCTATGAAGACTTAAGGTGTGTGTGTGTCTGTGTGTGTGTGTGAGTGTCTTTGTGTGTTTGTGTGAGTGATGTTGTTTTGGTGGGGGGGGGGGTCGCGGACAGGGAGTACCAGTGCCAAGAGCGGATGAGCTGAGGAGCGGAGGAGGGCAGAAGCCCGGCCCGTGATTCGCTTATGTCAAGCGGTTCGGGAATTCCAGGGCCCAAAGCGGAGGAGCGGTGGAGCTGAGCTGTGTGTGTGTCTTTGTGTGTTTATGTGTGTGCGTCAGTGTGTTCTTGTGTGTGTATGTGTGAGAGTTTATTTAGGTGGAGGGGGGGAGTACCAGGGCCCATAGCGGAAGAGCGGTGGAGCTGAGAAGCGGAGGAGCGGAGTAGCGGAAGTATTGTTTCTCCACTCAGAGACGGGGAAGCTTGGGGGCAGCAGAACCCCTTAGATGGGCTAATCTGAGCATTCTCCGGACATAGATCCCCCGGACGTATGATTGGAGCTCCCGGACCATTGGGCACACACATGTGAATGAGTGGAAGAGCTAATATTTGTTTGGTTGTGGATGCGTTTTGGCTAATGCTATTAGCACAGCTATGATGAGTTAAGGTGTGCGTGTATGTGTGTGTGTGTGTGTGTGTGAGTGTGTCTGTGTGTGTGTGTGAGAGTTTGTTTAGGTGGGGGGGGGTCGCGGACAGGGAGTACCAGGGCCTCGAGCGGATGAGCTGAGGAGCAGAGGAGGGCATAAGCCCAGCCCGTGATTCCCTTATATCCAGCGGTTCGGGAGTTCCAGGGCCCAAAGCGGAAGAGCGGAGGAGCGGAGAAGCGGAGGAGTGGAGGAGAGCAGAAGCACCTCTCGCAATTCTCCTGAGTTTGCAGGATCGGGAGTACCAGGGCCAATAGCGGAGGAGCGGAGGTGTTGAGAAGCGGAGGAGTGGAGGAGCGATATTATATTTCTCTTCTCAAAGGCGGGGAAGCTTGGGGGCACCAGGACCCCTTAGACCGGCAAATGTGAGCCTTCTCCGGACATAGATGCCCCGGACGTATGACCGGAGATCCAGGACCTCTGGGCACATACATTTGAATGAGTGGATGAGCTAATGTTTGTTTGGTTGTGGATGCGTTTCGGCTAATGCTATTAGCACAGCTATGATGACTTAAGGTGTGTGTGTGTGTGTGGGTGTTTGTGTGTGTGTGTGTTTTTGTGTTCTTGTGTGTGTGTGTGTGTGTGTGTGTGTGTGTGTGTGTGTGTGTGTGTTTGTGTGTGCGTTTGTGTATATGTGTGTGACAGTTTGTTTAGGTGGGGGGGGGGGCGCGGACAGGGGGTAGCTGGGCCTGGAGTGGATGAGATGTGGAGCGGATGGAGCATGTCCCGTAATTCTCCTGAGTTCGGCGGATCGGGAGTACCAGGGCCCATAGCGGAGGAGCGGTGGAGCGGAGAAGCGGACCATTGGGCACAAACATGTGAATGAGTGGATGAGCTAATGGTTGTTTGGTTGTGGATGCATTTCGGCTAAAGCTATTAGCACAGCTATGATGACTTAATGTGTGTATATGTGTCAGTGTGTGTGTGTGTGTGAGTGCCTTTGTGTATGTGTGTGATAGTTTGTTTTGGTGGGGGGGGGGGTCACGGACAAGGAGTACCAGGGCACACACATGTGAATGAGTGGATGAGCTAATGTTTGTTTGGTTGTGGATGCGTTTCGGCTAAAGCTATTAGCACAGCTATGAAGACTTAAGGTGTGTGTATGAGTGTATATGTGTGTCTGTGTGTGTGTGTGTGAGAGGCTCTTTTGGTGGTGGTGGGGGGGGGGGGGGGTCGCGGACAGGGAGTACCATAGGGCACACACATGTGAATGAGTGGATGAGCTAATGTTTGTTTGGTTGTGGATGCGTTTCGGCTAATGCTATTAGCACAGCTATGATGAGTTAAGGTGTGTGTGTATGTCTGTGTGTGTGTGTGTGTGTGTGTGTGTTTGTGTGTTTTTGTGTGTGTGTGAGTGATTTTGTGTGAGAGTTTGTTTAGGTGGGGGGGGGAGTACCAGGGCCCATAGCGGAGGAGCAGTTGAGCTGAGAAGCGGAGGAGCGGAGGAGCGGAGGTAATGTTTCTTCTCTCAGAGGCGGGGAAGCTTGGGGGCAGAAGAACCCCTTAGACGGGCTAATGTGAGCATTCTCCGGACATAGATCCCCCGGTCGTATGACTGGAGCTGCCGGACCAAATTGGCACACACATGTGAATGAGTGGATGAGCTAATGTTTGTTTGGTTGTGGATGCGTTTCGGCTAATGCTATTAGCACAGCTAAGATGAGTTAAGGTGTGTGTGTGTGTGTGTATGTCTGTTTGTGTGTTTGTGTGTGTGTGTGTGTGTGAGTTTGTTTAGGTGGGGGAGGGTCGCGGACAGGGAGTACCAGGGCCTCGAGCGGATGAGCTGAGGAGCTGAGGAGGGCAGATGCCCGGCCTTGATTCGCTTATGTCCAGCGGTTCGGGAATTCCAGGGCCCAAAGCGGAGGAGCAGTGGAGCTGAGAAGCGGAGGAGCGGAGGAGCGGAGTAGCAGAGGCATAGTTTCTCCTCTCAGAGGCGGGGAAGCTTGGGGGCATCAGAACCCCTTGGACGGGCTAATGTGAGCATTCTCCGGACATAGATCCCCCGAACGTATGATTGGACCTCCCGGACCATTGGGCACACACATGTGAATGAGTGGATGAGCTAATGTTTGTTTGGTTGTGGATGCATTTCGGCTAATGCTATTAGCACAGCTATGATGAGTTAAGGTGTGTGTGTGTGTATGTGTGTGTGTGTGTGTGTGTGTGTGTGTGTCTGTTTGTTTGTTTTTGTGTCTGTGTGAGGGTGTTCGTGTGTGTGTGTGTGAGAGTTTGTTTAGGTGGGGGGGGGGTACCAAGGCCCATCGCGGAAGAGCTGTGGAGCGGAGAAGCGGAGGAATGGAGGAGCGGAGGTAATTTCTCTCTTCTCAAAGGCAGAGGATGGGAAGTTTGGGGGCAGTAGGACGCCTTAGACCAGCCACTGTGAGCCTTCTCCAGATATAGATCGCCCGGACGTATGATTGGAGCTCCCGGACCATTGGGCACACACATGTGAATGAGTGGATGAGCTAATGTTTGTTTGGTAGTGGATGCGTTTCGGCTAATGCTATTAGCACAGCTATGATGAGTTAAGTTGTGTTTGTGTATGTGTGTGTGTGTGTGTGTGTGCGTGTGTATGTTTGTGTGTTTTTGTGTGTGAGTGAGTGTGTTTAGGTGGGGGGGGGGTACCAGGGCCCATAGCCGAGGAGCGGTGGAGCTGAGAAGCGGAGGAGCGGAGTAGCGGAGGTATTGTTTCTCCTCTCAGAGGCGGGGAATCTTGGGAGCTATTAGCACAGCTATGATGACTTAAGGTGTGTGTGTGTTTGTGTGTTTGTGTGTTTGTGTGTTCTTGTGTGTGTGTGTGTGTGTTTTTGTGTGTGCGTTTGTGTATATGTGTGTGACAGTTTGTTTAGGTGGGGGGGGGGGGGGGGGGGGCGGACAGGGGGTAGCTGGGCCTGGAGCGGATGAGCTGTGGAGCGGATGGAGGGCAGAAGCACGTCCCATAATTCTCCTGAGTCCGGCGGATCGGGAGTACCAGGGCCCATAGCGGAGGAGCGGTGGAGCGGAGAAGCGAACCATTGGGCACACACATGTGAATGAGTGGATGAGCTAATGTTTCTTTGGTTGTGGATGCATTTCGGCTAATGCTATTAGCACAACTATGATGACTTAATGTGTGTATGTCTGTCAGTGTGTGTGTGTGTGTGGGTGTCTTTGTGTATGTGTGTGATAGTTTGTTTTGGTGGGGGGGGGGGGTCGCGGACACGGAGTACCAGGGCACACACATGTGAATGAGTGGATGAGCTAATGTTTGTTTGGTTGTGGATGCGTTTCGGCTAAAGCTATTAGCACAGCTATGATGAGTTAAGGTGTGTGTGTATGTGTGTGTGTGTGTGTTTGTGTGTTTTTGTGTGTGTGTGAGTGATTTTTTGTGAGAGTTTGTTTTGGTGGGGGGGGGAGGGGGGGGGAGTACCAGGGCCCATAGCGGAGGAGCGGTGGAGCTGAGAAGCGGAGGAGCGGAGTAGCGGAGGTATTGTTTCTCTTCTCAGAGGCGGGGAAGCTTGGGAGCTATTAGCACAGGTATGATGACTTAAGGTGTGTGTGTGTGTGTGTGTTTGTGTGTTTGTGTGTTTGTGTGTTTGTGTGTTTGTGTGTTCTTGTGTGTGTGTGTGTGTGTGTGTGTGTGTGTGTGTTTGTGTGTGCGATTGTGTATATGTGTGTGACAGTTTGTTTAGGTGGGGGGGGGGGCGCGGACAGGGGGTAGCTGGGCCTGGAGCGGATGAGCTGTGGAGCGGATGGAGGGCAGAAGCACGTCCCATTCAGCCGGCGGCAACCATAAAAACCTATCTTTAACTTAAAAACAAACAAAAATGTGCAATATCTCATTTCTGTGCAATATTCAGAAACTGTGCAATATTTCATTTCATAACAGCTACATTGTGCAATATTTCATCTCATCTCATAACAGCTACACTATAATGTTCCCTTCTATCATACTATTGTGCACTCCTTACCTCACTTGTTACTAAGACACTTATAGTTTTATCACTGCTTACTAAGACACTTTATAGTTTCACTGAAACACTTTATAGTTTATAGTTTATTTTTATTTATAATTCTGCCTTTCTTTTATTATTTATTACTGTTATATTTTCTGTAACTCTGGCACTGCAATTTCCTTCGGGATTATAAAAGTTGTTCTGATTCTTATTCTTCATTCTCCTGAGTCCGGCGGATCGGGAGTACCAGGGCCCATAGTGGAGGAGCGGTGGAGCGGAGAAGCGGACCATTGAGCACACACATGTGAATGAATGGATGAGCTAATGTTTCTTTGGTTGTGGATGCGTTTCGGCTAATGCTATTAGCACAGCTATGATGACTTAATGTGTGTATGTGTGTCAGTGTGTGTGTGTGTGGGTGTCTTTGTGTATGTGTGTGATAGTTTGTTTTGGTGGGGGGGGGGGGGGGGGTCGCGGACACGGAGTACCAGGGCACATACATGTGAATGAGTGGATGAGCTAATGTTTGTTTGGTTGTGGATGCGTTTCGGCTAAAGCTATTAGCACAGCTATGAAGACTTAAGGTATGTGTATGTGATTATGTGTGTGTCTGTGTGTGTGTGAGTGTCTTTGTGTGTGTGTGTGTGTGTGAGAGGCTCTTTTGGTGGGGGGGGGGTCGTGGACAGGGAGTACCATTGGGCACACACATGTGAATGAGTGGTTTAGCTAATGTTTGTTTGGTTGTGAATGCGTTTCGGCTAATGCTATTAGCACAGCTATGAGTTAAGGTGTGTGTGTATGTGTGTGTGTGTGTGTTTGTGTGTTTTTGTGTGTGTGTGATGGATTTTGTGTGAGAGTTTGTTTGGGGGGGGGGGGGGGGGGAGTACCAGGGCCCATCGCGGAGGAGCGGTGGAGCTGAGAAGCGGAGGAGCAGAGGAGCGAAGGTAATGTTTCTTCTCTCAGAGGCGGGGAAGCTTGGGGGCAGAAGAACCCCTTAGACGGGCTAATGTGAGCATTCTCCGGACATAGATCCCCCGGTCGTATGATTGGAGCTGCCGGACCATTGGGCACACACATGTGAATGAGTGGATGAGCTAATGTTTGTTTGGTTGTGGATGCGTTTCGGCTAATGCTATTAGCACAGCTAAGATGAGTTAAGGTGTGTGTGTGTGTGTGTGTGTGTGTGTGTGTGTGTGTTTGTTTGTTTTTGTGTCTGTGTGAGTGTGTTCGTGTGTGTATCTGTGAGAGTTTGTTTAGATGGGGGGGGGTACCAGGGCCCATCGCGGAGGAGCGGAGGAGCGGTGGAGCGGAGAAGCGGAGGAATGGAGGAGCGGAGGTAATGTTTCTCTTCTCAAAGGCAGAGGATGGGAAGTTTGGGGGCAGTAGGACGCCGGTGCGAGCGATGCGTTTCAAGGCGTATTGCATGTGTGTATGGAGGGGGGGGGTCTACAGGACACCGCAGACCGGCAATGGTGCACCTTCTCCGGACATCGATCCCCGAAACGTCGACGTAGAGCTCCCGGAGCAGCCGGCGTGTACATGTGAATGAATGGAGGAGCTAATGTGTGTGTGTGGGGTGGTGGTGGTGTGGGGGGGGGGCGTTTCGGCTAATGCTATCAGCACAGCTATGATTATCCCCAGAACGTTGAGAACGAGCTCCCGGAACTCCAGACATGCGTATATAAAAGAGTGGAATTAAGGTGTGTGTGAGTGTGTGTGTGTGTGTGTGTGTGTGTGTGTGTGTGTGTGTGTGTGTGTGTGTCTATGTGTGTGTGTGTGTGTGTGTGTGTGTGTGTGTGTGTGTGTGTGTGTGTGTGTATGTGTGGGACAGAAATAATGTCGGGGACAGAAATTGTTATTAGCCTGCTGGCAGATGACACACCCTTAGTTTTGAAAAATGAACATCAAGTCCCAATAAGCGTTGAAAAAATTAAAACATTCTCCAAGGCTTCAGGATTGTCATTAAACTTAAAGAAATGCAAACTTCTTGCGCTGCATGACTCACCACTAAAGGAAATCAGCAATGTTCCTATCAAATCAGAAATAAAATACTTGAGCATTTTCCTATCTAAGGACCAAAAGTTAAATCAATCCAGGAACATTGAATCTAAACTGAATCAAAGTAAAGCAAAACTGAATATATGGCTCCACAGAGATTTATCAATATTAGGCCGGATATATTTGACTAAAATGGAATGTTTATCCAGATGTATATACCCAGTGTATTCCAATGCTGCTCCAAATCAACTCATAAAATCTATTAACCAAATAAATTTCAACTTTATCTGGAGGAACAGACCACACCATCTAAAAAAATCACATATGGGGAAAGAAACAAGTGACGGAGGGCTGAAAGTGATAGAGTTGGACTGCCTGAATGGGACATTGAAGGTGAACTGGTTGAAATCCTGAATCAAACATCATCATTCTTTCTGGTATTGTACTCCAAACTACTTATTCAACATAGTCGGCAGCCTAAGTCTTCTACTTATCTCTGACTTGGATATCAACAAGATTCCTGTCCAATTTTCAGAGTTCCATAAACAAATATTATTATACTGGAAAATGATATATGTACACAATTTCTCACCACACAGTACAATAATTTGGAACAATAGATATGTACTGCGTGGCAACAAACCTCTGTTTTACAAGGAATGCTTTGAGAAAGGTATATGGTCAATAATTGACTTGATGGATGACAATGGCAGTCGTCTAGACTATGAACAGTTCTGTACTACACACAGATTTAAGCCTCCCATATTAGAGTTGATAAAGTTACGAAACGCACTGCCTCGACAATTTGTATTCCTGACCAAAAATATAATGACGCACCGAACCGTACAACCACAGTTACCCCGACTATCACTCCAGGGAATCTCAATTCTGGACAGAAAGTGCAGCAACTCCTTTATTAGGACATGTTTCACAGGAAACTTATTCCCTGGACATCAAAACAAAAATAATATTTGAAATAAATTTGATAAGAAATCGATTGCCACGCTGCGAACTATGTGTCTGACTCTACCCATACCCCCCAAGGCAAGAAGAGACCCACTTCTAAATTATGAATGACATCTACCCATCTAAGGAATTATTGCGGGTACGCTTCACTTTTGAAGATAATATTTGTACATTTTGTGAAGACAACATTGAAACCACTGACCATATATTTTTTCTCATTCTCATTCCATCGTCACCAGTTTCCCTCTCAAAAGATGATATCACATTTGGTTTACTTATAAGCAACATAACAGATGAACTCTGTGTCAATGTTCTTTTAGGCCTGGCCAAGTTCTTCATTCACAAAAACAGAATGCAAAAATGCTCCCCAAATTTTAATTTCTTCATAAACGATTTTGAATTATAAAAAAAAATCCTTAAAACTTATGGAAAAATCCAAAAACTAAAACATATACAGTTACCCATGTCTGAGATTCCTTTTTTTTTTGGAAAAAAAAAACAAAAAAAAAACTTAATTACATGTTATATTCCCCTTGCAATTTTTTTCTTGTTTTAATTTTTTATTTGTCTATCTATTGATTTAATTATTTCCTTAATTTCTTTTTTTGTCTAGCACTGTAAATTTCTCACAAACCGTTAACACTATTAACTTCTGATTCCATACAGAACAAATGTCCTTATGTCCGTTGCTTCCTCATCCCTGGTTGTTTCATTGACATTCAGTTCTACCTTGCTATGTTTATTTGTACATTTGTATATTTGTGTGTACTATTTATGTTCAATTAAAAACAGTTTGATGTCTGAGATTCCTTGTGAACCGCCAACTTAATTACATGTTATATTCCCCTTACAATTTTTTTTTTTAGTTTTTAATTTTTTTTTCTATCTATATATTTCATTATTTCCTTTTAATTTTCTTTCTTTGTCTAGCATTAAATATTTCTCGCAAACCGTTAACACTATTAACTTCTGATTACATACAGAACGAATGCCCTTATGTCCCCCCGTCCCCCGTCCCCCCCGTCACCCCGCTTTTTCCGCACGGTGGCAGACACTGAGATCAAAAGCAAATGGGCGTCATTGTAATGCAGTAACAGGGTGATAACAGCCGTGTTTGAAGTGTGTAGGGGCTTATAGGAGAGCAGAAGCACGTCACGCTATTCGCCTGAGTTCGGAGGATCGGGAGTACCAGGGCCCATAGCGGAGGAGCAGAGGATTTGAGGAGCGGAGGAGCGGAGGAGCGAAGTTATGTTTCTCTTCTCAAAGGCGGGGAAGCTTGAGGGCAGCAGGACCCCTTAGACCGGCCAATGTGAGCCCTCTCCGGACATAGATCACCCGGACGTATGACTGGAGCTCCCGTACCTCTGGGCACACACATATGTGAATGAGTGGATGAGCTAATGTTTGTTTTGTTGTGGATACGTTTCGGCCAATGCTATTAGCACAGCTATGATGAGTTCAGGTGTGTGTGTGTGTGTGTGTGTGTGTGTGTGTGTGTGTGTGTGTGTGTATGGGTGTGTGTCTGTGTGTGTGTGTGTGTGTGTGTCTGTATGTGTGTGTGTGTGTGTGTGTGTGTGTGTGTGCGTGTGTTTATGTGTGTGTGAGAGTTTGTTTTGGTGGGTGGGTGGGGGGGGGGGGGGGGGGGGTTCCCACGGACTGGGAGTACCAGGGCCTTGAGCGGATGAGGTGAGGAGCGGAGGAGCGGAGGAGCGGAGGAGATGTTTCTCTTCTCAGAGGCGGCGAGGGGGGGGGGGGGGAGCAGGACCCCTTACCCTTATCCCCCGGACGTTTGAGTGGAGCTCCCGGACCTCCGGGCACGCACATGCGAATGACTGGATGACAGGGAGTGCCAGGGCCTGGAGCGGATGAGCAGAGGAGAGGCGGAGGGCAGAAGCCCGGCCCGGTTCGGGAGTTCCAGGGTCCAAAGCGGGGGAGGGAAAAAAAGGAGGAGGGGAGGAGAGCAGAAGACTGGCCCGGAACTCCCGCAGATCGGGAGTTCCAGGGCCCGGAGCGGAAGACCGGAGGAGCGGAGGAGCGGAGGAGCGGAGGAGCGGAGGAGCAGAGGAGCGGAGGAGCGGAGGAGCGGAAGAGAGCGGAAGCCCAGCCGACAATTCCCCTGAGTCCCGCGGAAGGGGATTACCAGGGCCTGGAGCCTGAATCGCTTATGTCCTGCGGTTCCGGAGTACCAGGGCCCGGAGCGGAAGAGCGGAGGAGCGGAGGAGCGGAGGAGCGGATGAGCGGATCAGCTGAGGAGAGCAGAAGCCCGGCCGACAATTCGCCTGAGTCCCGTGGAGAGGGAGTACCAGGGCCAAAATCGTGATTTAATGATGTTCAGCAATTCAGGAGTACCAGGGCCAGGTGCGGAGGAGCGGAGGAGCGGAGGGGCGGATGAGCGGAGGAGCGGAGGAGCGGAGGAGCGGAGGAGCGGAGGACCGGAGGAGCGGAGGGGCGGATGAGCGGAGGAGCGGAGGAGCGGAGGAGCGGAGGACCGGAGGAGAGCTGAATCCGGCCGACAATTCGCCTGAGTCCCGCGGAAAGGGAGTAACAGGGCCAGAAGCGTGATTTAATGATGTCCAGCAGTTCAGGAGTACCATGGCCGGAGTGGAGGAGCGGAGGAGCGGAGGAGCGGAGGAGAGCGGAAGCCCGGCCGAATATTTGCCTAAGTCCCGCGGAGAGGGAGTACCAGGGCCAGGAACGTGATTCGCTTATGTCTAGCAGTTCAGGAGTACCAGGGCCTGGAGTGGAGGTGCGGAGGAGTGGATGAGAGGAGAAGCGGAGGAGAGCGGAAGCCTTGCCGACAATTCGCCTGAGTCCAGCGGAAGGGAGTACCAGGGCCTGGAGCCTGATTCGCTTATGTCCTGCAGTTCCGGAGTACCAGGGCCCGGAGCGGAAGAGCGGAGGAGCGGAGGAGCGGAGGAGCGGATGAGCGGATCAGCTGAGGAGAGCAGAAGCCCGGCCGACAATTCGCCTGAGTCCCGTGGAGAGGGAGTACCAGGGCCAAAATCGTGATTTAATGATGTTCAGCAATTCAGGAGTACCAGGGCCAGGTGCGGAGGAGCGGAGGAGCGGAGGGGCGGATGAGCGGAGGAGCGGAGGAGCGGAGGAGCGGAGGAGCGGAGGACCGGAGGAGCGGAGGGGCGGATGAGCGGAGGAGCGGAGGAGCGGAGGAGCGGAGGACCGGAGGAGAGCTGAATCCGGCCGACAATTCGCCTGAGTCCCGCGGAAAGGGAGTAACAGGGCCAGAAGCGTGATTTAATGATGTCCAGCAGTTCAGGAGTACCATGGCCGGAGTGGAGGAGCGGAGGAGCGGAGGAGCGGAGGAGAGCGGAAGCCCGGCCGAATATTTGCCTAAGTCCCGCGGAGAGGGAGTACCAGGGCCAGGAACGTGATTCGCTTATGTCTAGCAGTTCAGGAGTACCAGGGCCTGGAGTGGAGGTGCGGAGGAGTGGATGAGAGGAGAAGCGGAGGAGAGCGGAAGCCTTGCCGACAATTCGCCTGAGTCCAGCGGAAGGGAGTACCAGGGCCTGGAGCCTGATTCGCTTATGTCTAGCAGTTCAGGAGTACCAGGGCCCGGAGCGGAGGAGCGGAGGAACGGATGAGCAGAAGAACGTTAAAGTGGTGGAGCGGAGGAGCGGATGAGCGGAGGAGAGCGGAATCCGGCCGACAATTCGCCTGAGTCCCGCGCAAAGGGAGTACCAGGGCCAGAAGCGTGATTTAATGATGTCCAGCAGTTCAGGAGTACCAGGGCCCGGAGCGGAAGAGCGGAGGAGCGGAGGAGTGGAGGAGCGGAGGAGCGGAGGAGCGGAAGAGAGCGGAAGCCCAGCCGAAAATTCACCTGAGTCCCGCGGAAGGGGATTACCAGGGCCTGGAGGCTGAATCGCTTATGTCCTGCGGTTCCGGAGTACCAGGGCCCGGAGCGGAGGAGCGGAGGAGCGGAGGAGCGAAGGAGCGAATGAGCGGATGAGCTGAGGAGAGCGGAAGCCCGGCCGACAATTCGCCTGAGTCCCGCGGAGAGGGAGTACCAGGGCCATAAGCATGATTTAATGATGTTCAGCAATTCAGGAGTACCAGGGCCAGGTGCGGAGGAGCGGAGGAGCGGAGGAGAGCGGAAGCCCGGCCCACATTTCGCCTGAGTCCCGCGGATTGGGAGTACCAGGGCCTGGAGCCTGATTCGCTTGTGGCAAGTGGTTCAGGAGTACCAGGGCCCAGAGCGGAGGAGCGGAGGAGCGGAGGAGCGGAGGAGCGGAGGAGCGGAGGAGCGGAGGAGCTGAGGAGCGGAGGAGCGCAGGAGCGGAGGTGAGCGGAAGCCCAGCCGAATATTCGCCGAAGTCCCGTGGAAAGGGAATACCAGGGTCTGGAGCCTTATTCGCTTATGTCTAGCAATTCAGGAGTTCCAGGGCCAGGTGCGGAGGAGCGGAGGAGCGGAGGAGAGCGGAAACCCGGCCGACAATTCGCCTAAGTCCCGCGAGGAGGGAATATCAGGACTATAAGCGTGATTTAATGATGTTCAGCAATTCAGGAGTACCAGGTCCAGGTGCGGAGGAGCGGAGGAGCGGATGAGAGGAGAAGCGGAGGAGAGCGGAAACCCGGCCGACAATTCGCCTAAGTCCCGCGGAGAGGGAGTACCAGGGCCTGGAGCCTGATTCGCTTATGTCCAGCAGTTCAGGAGTACCAGGGCCGGAACGGAGAAGCGGAGGAGCGGAGGTGCGGAGGAGCGGAGGAGAGCGGAAACCCGGCCGCATATTTGCCTAAGTCCCGCGGAGAGGGAGTACCAGGGCCTGGAGCCTGATTCGCTTATGTCTAGCAGTTCAGGAGTACCAGGGCCCGGAGCGGAGGAGCGGAGGAACGGATGAGCAGAAGAACGTTAAAGTGGGGGAGCGGAGGAGCGGATGGGCGGAGGAAAGCGGAATCCGGCCGACAATTCGCCTGAGTCCCGCGAAAAGGGAGTACCAGGGCCAGAAGCGTGATTTGATGATGTCCAGCAGTTCAGGAGTACCAGGGCCCGGAGCGGAAGTGCGGAAGAGCGGAGGAGCGGAGGAGCGGAGGAGCAGAGGAGCGGAGGAGCGGAGGAGCGGAAGAGAGCGGAAGCCCAGCCGACAATTCGCCTGAGTCCCACGGAAGGGGATTACCAGGATCTGGAGCCTGAATCGCTTATGTCCTGCGGTTCCGGAGTACCAGGGCCCGGAGCGGAGGAGCGGAGTAGCGGAGGAGCGGAGGAGCGAAGGAGCGAATGAGCGGATGAGCTGAGGAGAGCGGAAACCCGGCCGACAATTCGCCTAAGTCCCGCGGAGAGGGAGTACCAGGACTATAAGCGTGATTTAATGATGTTCAGCAATTCAGGAGTACCAGGGCCAGGTGCGGAGGAGCGGAGGAGCGGATGAGAGGAGAAGCGGAGGAGAGCGGAAACCCGGCCGACAATTCGCCTTAGTCCAGCGGAGAGGGAGTACCAGGGCCAGGAACGTGATTCGCTTATGTCTAGCAGTTCAGGAGTACTAGGGCCCGGAGCGGAGGTGCGGAGAAGTGGATGAGAGGAGAAGCAGTGGAGAGCGGAAGCCCGGCTGACAATTCGCCTGAGTCCAGCGGAAAGGGAGTACCAGAGCCTGGAGCCTGATTCGCTCATGTCTAGCAGTTCAGGAGTACCAGGGCCCGGAGCGGAGGAACGGAGGAGCGGATGAGCTGAGGAGAGCGGAAGCCCGGCCGGCAATTCACCTGAGTCCCGCGGAGAGGGAGTACCAGGGCCAGAAGCGTGATTTAATGATGTTCAGCAATTCAGGAGTACCAGGGCAAGGTGCGGAGGAGCGGAGGAGCGGAGGGGCGGATGAGCGGAGGAGCGGAGGAGCGGAGGAGCGGAGGAGCGGAGGACCGGAGGAGCGGAGGGGCGGATGAGCGGAGGAGCGGAGGAGCGGAGGAGCGGAGGACCGGAGGAGAGCTGAATCCGGCCGACAATTCGCCTGAGTCCCGCGGAAAGGGAGTAACAGGGCCAGAAGCGTGATTTAATGATGTCCAGCAGTTCAGGAGTACCATGGCCGGAGTGGAGGAGCGGAGGAGCGGAGGAGCGGAGGAGAGCGGAAGCCCGGCCGAATATTTGCCTAAGTCCCGCGGAGAGGGAGTACCAGGGCCAGGAACGTGATTCGCTTATGTCTAGCAGTTCAGGAGTACCAGGGCCTGGAGTGGAGGTGCGGAGGAGTGGATGAGAGGAGAAGCGGAGGAGAGCGGAAGCCTTGCCGACAATTCGCCTGAGTCCAGCGGAAGGGAGTACCAGGGCCTGGAGCCTGATTCGCTTATGTCCTGCAGTTCCGGAGTACCAGGGCCCGGAGCGGAAGAGCGGAGGAGCGGAGGAGCGGAGGAGCGGATGAGCGGATCAGCTGAGGAGAGCAGAAGCCCGGCCGACAATTCGCCTGAGTCCCGTGGAGAGGGAGTACCAGGGCCAAAATCGTGATTTAATGATGTTCAGCAATTCAGGAGTACCAGGGCCAGGTGCGGAGGAGCGGAGGAGCGGAGGGGCGGATGAGCGGAGGAGCGGAGGAGCGGAGGAGCGGAGGAGCGGAGGACCGGAGGAGCGGAGGGGCGGATGAGCGGAGGAGCGGAGGAGCGGAGGAGCGGAGGACCGGAGGAGAGCTGAATCCGGCCGACAATTCGCCTGAGTCCCGCGGAAAGGGAGTAACAGGGCCAGAAGCGTGATTTAATGATGTCCAGCAGTTCAGGAGTACCATGGCCGGAGTGGAGGAGCGGAGGAGCGGAGGAGCGGAGGAGAGCGGAAGCCCGGCCGAATATTTGCCTAAGTCCCGCGGAGAGGGAGTACCAGGGCCAGGAACGTGATTCGCTTATGTCTAGCAGTTCAGGAGTACCAGGGCCTGGAGTGGAGGTGCGGAGGAGTGGATGAGAGGAGAAGCGGAGGAGAGCGGAAGCCTTGCCGACAATTCGCCTGAGTCCAGCGGAAGGGAGTACCAGGGCCTGGAGCCTGATTCGCTTATGTCTAGCAGTTCAGGAGTACCAGGGCCCGGAGCGGAGGAGCGGAGGAACGGATGAGCAGAAGAACGTTAAAGTGGTGGAGCGGAGGAGCGGATGAGCGGAGGAGAGCGGAATCCGGCCGACAATTCGCCTGAGTCCCGCGCAAAGGGAGTACCAGGGCCAGAAGCGTGATTTAATGATGTCCAGCAGTTCAGGAGTACCAGGGCCCGGAGCGGAAGAGCGGAGGAGCGGAGGAGTGGAGGAGCGGAGGAGCGGAGGAGCGGAAGAGAGCGGAAGCCCAGCCGAAAATTCACCTGAGTCCCGCGGAAGGGGATTACCAGGGCCTGGAGGCTGAATCGCTTATGTCCTGCGGTTCCGGAGTACCAGGGCCCGGAGCGGAGGAGCGGAGGAGCGGAGGAGCGAAGGAGCGAATGAGCGGATGAGCTGAGGAGAGCGGAAGCCCGGCCGACAATTCGCCTGAGTCCCGCGGAGAGGGAGTACCAGGGCCATAAGCATGATTTAATGATGTTCAGCAATTCAGGAGTACCAGGGCCAGGTGCGGAGGAGCGGAGGAGCGGAGGAGAGCGGAAGCCCGGCCCACATTTCGCCTGAGTCCCGCGGATTGGGAGTACCAGGGCCTGGAGCCTGATTCGCTTGTGGCAAGTGGTTCAGGAGTACCAGGGCCCAGAGCGGAGGAGCGGAGGAGCGGAGGAGCGGAGGAGCGGAGGAGCGGAGGAGCGGAGGAGCTGAGGAGCGGAGGAGCGCAGGAGCGGAGGTGAGCGGAAGCCCAGCCGAATATTCGCCGAAGTCCCGTGGAAAGGGAATACCAGGGTCTGGAGCCTTATTCGCTTATGTCTAGCAATTCAGGAGTTCCAGGGCCAGGTGCGGAGGAGCGGAGGAGCGGAGGAGAGCGGAAACCCGGCCGACAATTCGCCTAAGTCCCGCGAGGAGGGAATATCAGGACTATAAGCGTGATTTAATGATGTTCAGCAATTCAGGAGTACCAGGTCCAGGTGCGGAGGAGCGGAGGAGCGGATGAGAGGAGAAGCGGAGGAGAGCGGAAACCCGGCCGACAATTCGCCTAAGTCCCGCGGAGAGGGAGTACCAGGGCCTGGAGCCTGATTCGCTTATGTCCAGCAGTTCAGGAGTACCAGGGCCGGAACGGAGAAGCGGAGGAGCGGAGGTGCGGAGGAGCGGAGGAGAGCGGAAACCCGGCCGCATATTTGCCTAAGTCCCGCGGAGAGGGAGTACCAGGGCCTGGAGCCTGATTCGCTTATGTCTAGCAGTTCAGGAGTACCAGGGCCCGGAGCGGAGGAGCGGAGGAACGGATGAGCAGAAGAACGTTAAAGTGGGGGAGCGGAGGAGCGGATGGGCGGAGGAAAGCGGAATCCGGCCGACAATTCGCCTGAGTCCCGCGAAAAGGGAGTACCAGGGCCAGAAGCGTGATTTGATGATGTCCAGCAGTTCAGGAGTACCAGGGCCCGGAGCGGAAGTGCGGAAGAGCGGAGGAGCGGAGGAGCGGAGGAGCAGAGGAGCGGAGGAGCGGAGGAGCGGAAGAGAGCGGAAGCCCAGCCGACAATTCGCCTGAGTCCCACGGAAGGGGATTACCAGGATCTGGAGCCTGAATCGCTTATGTCCTGCGGTTCCGGAGTACCAGGGCCCGGAGCGGAGGAGCGGAGTAGCGGAGGAGCGGAGGAGCGAAGGAGCGAATGAGCGGATGAGCTGAGGAGAGCGGAAACCCGGCCGACAATTCGCCTAAGTCCCGCGGAGAGGGAGTACCAGGACTATAAGCGTGATTTAATGATGTTCAGCAATTCAGGAGTACCAGGGCCAGGTGCGGAGGAGCGGAGGAGCGGATGAGAGGAGAAGCGGAGGAGAGCGGAAACCCGGCCGACAATTCGCCTTAGTCCAGCGGAGAGGGAGTACCAGGGCCAGGAACGTGATTCGCTTATGTCTAGCAGTTCAGGAGTACTAGGGCCCGGAGCGGAGGTGCGGAGAAGTGGATGAGAGGAGAAGCAGTGGAGAGCGGAAGCCCGGCTGACAATTCGCCTGAGTCCAGCGGAAAGGGAGTACCAGAGCCTGGAGCCTGATTCGCTCATGTCTCGCAGTTCAGGAGTACCAGGGCCCGGAGCGGAGGAACGGAGGAGCGGATGAGCTGAGGAGAGCGGAAGCCCGGCCGGCAATTCACCTGAGTCCCGCGGAGAGGGAGTACCAGGGCCAGAAGCGTGATTTAATGATGTTCAGCAATTCAGGAGTACCAGGGCAAGGTGCGGAGGAGCGGAGGAGCGGAGGGGCGGATGAGCGGAGGAACGGAGGTGAGCGGTTGCCCGGCCGAATATTCGCCTAAGTCCCGCGGAGAGGGAGTACCACGGCCTGGAGCCTGATTCGCTTATTGCAAGCAGTTCAGGAGTACCAGGGCCCAGAGCGGAGGAGCGGGGGAGCGGAGGAGCGGAGGAGCGGAGGAGTGGAGGAGCGGAGGAGCGGAGGAGCGCAGGAGCGGAGGTGAGCGGAAGCCCGGCCAAATATTCGCCGAAGTCCCGTGGAAAGGGAATACCAGGGACTGGAGCTTGATTCGCTTATGTCTAGCAGTTCAGGAGTACCAGGGCCTGGAGCGGAGGTGCGGAGGAGTGGATGAGAGGAGAAGCGGAGGAGAGCGGAAGCCCGCCCGACAATTCGCCTGTGTCCAGCGGAACGGGAGTACCAGGGCCTGGAGCCTGATTCGCTTATGTCTAGTAGTTCAGGAGTACCAGGGCCCGGAGCGGAGGAGCGGAGGAGCGGATGAGCAGAAGAACGTTTAAGCGGTGGAGCGGAGGAGCGGATGAGCGGAGGAGAGCGGAATCCGGCCGACAATTTGCCTGAGTCCCGCGAAAAGGGAGTACCAGGGCCTGGAGCTTGAATCTCTTATGTCCTGCGGTTCAGGAGCACCAGGGCCCGGAGCGGAGGAGCGGATGAGCGGAGGAGCGGAAGTGAGCGGAAGCCGGGCCGAATATTCGCCCAAGTACCGCAGAAAGGGAGTACCAGGGCCTGGAGCCTGATTCGCTTATGTCTAGCAGTTCAGGAGTACCAGGGCCGGTACCGGAGGTGCGGAGGAGCGGATGAGAGGAGAAGCGGAGGAGAGCTGAAGCCCGGCCGACAATTCGCCTAAGTCCCGCGGAGAGGGAAACCAGGGCCTGGAGCCTGATTCGCTTATGTCTAGCAGCTCAGGAGTACTAGGGCCCGGATCGGAGGATCGGAGGAGCGGATGAGCAGAAGAACGTTTAAGCGGTGGAGCGGAGGAGCGGATAAGCGGAGGAGCGGAGGAGCGGAGGAGCGCAGGAGCGCAGGAGCGCAGGAGCGGAGGTGAGCGGAAGCCCGGCCGAATATTCGCCGAAGTCCCGTGGAAAGGGAGTAGCAGGACCTGGAATCTGATTCGCTTATGTTTAACAGTTCAGGAGTTCCAGGGCCCGAAGCGGAGGAGCGGAGGAGCGGATGAGAGGAGAAGCGGTGGAGAGCGGAAGTCCGGCCGACAATTCGCCTAAGTCCCGCGGATTGGTAGTACCAGGGCCCGGAGCGGGGCAGCGGAGGAGCAGATGAGCAGAAGAGTGGAGGAGCGGAGGATCGGAGGAGCGGAAGAGCGGAGGAGCGGAGGAGCGGATGAGCGGAGAAGCGGAGGTGAGCGGAAGCCCGGCTGACAATTCGCCTGAGTCCAGCGGAAAGGGAGTACCAGGGCCTGGAGCCTGATTCGCTCATGTCTAGCAGTTCAGGAGTACCAGGGCCCGGAGCGGAGGAACGGAGGAGCGGATGAGAGGAGAAGCGGTGGAGAGCGGAAGCCCGGCCGACAATTCGCCTAAGTCTCGCGGATTGGTAGTACCAGGGCCCGGAGCGGGGCAGCGGAGGAGCAGATGAGCAGAAGAGTGGAGGAGCGGAGGATCGGAGGAGCGGAAGAGCGGAGGAGCGGAGGAGCGGATGAGCGGAGAAGCGGAGGTGAGCGGAAGCCCGGCCGACAATTCGCCTGAGTCCAGCGGAAAGGGAGTACCAGGGCCTCGAGCCTGATTCGCTTATGTCGAGCAGTTCAGGAGTACCAGGGCCCGGAGCGGAGGAGCGGAGGAGCGGATGAGCAGAAGAACGTTTAAGCGGTGGAGCGGAGGAGCGGATGAGCGGAGGAGAGCGGAATCCGGCCGACAATTTAACTGAGTCCCGCGGAAAGGGAGTACCATGACCTGGAGCCTGAATCTCATGTCCTGCGGTTCCGGAGTACCAGGGCCCGGAGCGGAGGAGCGGAGGAGCGGATGAGCGGAGGAGCGGAGGTGAGCGGAAGCCCGGCCGAATATTCGCCTAAGTCCCGCAGAAAGGGAGTACCAGGACCTGGAGCCTGATTCGCTTATGTCTAGCAGTTCAGGAGTACCAGGGCCCGGAGCGGAGGAGCGGAGGAGCGGAGGAGCGGATGAGAGGAGAAGCGGAGGAGAGCGGAAGCCCGGCCAACAATTCGCCTAAGTCCCGCGGAGAGGGAGTACCAAGGCCTGGAGCCTGATTCGCTTATGTCTAGCAGTTCAGGAGTACCAGGGCCGGAGCGGAGGAGCGGAGGAGCCGAGGAGCGGAGGAGAGTGGAAGCCCGGCCGGCAATTCGCCTGTGTCTCGCGGAGAGGGAGTACCAGGTTCTGGAGCCTGAATCGCCTACGTCCAGCAGTTCAGGAGTACCAGGGCCAGGAGCGGAGGAGCGGAGGAGCGGAGAAGCGGAGGAGAGCGGAAGCCTGTCCGACAATTCGCCTGAGTCCCGCGGAAGGGGAGTACAAGGGTCTGGAGCCTGAAATGCTTATGTCTAGCAGTTCAGGAGTAACAGGGCCAGGAGCGGAGGACCGGAGGAGCGGAGTACCGGAGGAGCGGAGGAGCGAGGGAGTGGAAAAGCGGAGGAGCGGAGGAGAGGAGGAGCGGAAGAGCGGAGGAGCGGAGGAGCGGAGGAGAGGGGAAGCACGCTCCATATTTCTTCAGAGTCCCGCGGATAGGGAGTAACAGGGCCAAGAGCCTGATTCGCTTATGTCCAGCAGTTCTGGAGTACTAAGGCCCGGAGCGGATCAGCGGCGGAGCGGATGAGTGGAAGAACGGAGAAGCGGTGGAGCGGAGGAGCGGAGGAGCCGAGGAGCAGAGTTCTGTTTCTCTTCTCAAAGGCGGGGAAGCTTTGGGGCAGCAGGACCCCTTAGACTGGCCAATATGAGCCTTCTATGGACATAGCTCCCCCGGACGTATGACCGGTGCTCCCGGACCTCTTGGTACATACATGTGAATGAGTGGATGAGCTAATGTTTGTTTGGTTGTGGATGCTTTTCGGCTAACGCTATTAGCACAGCTATGAAGACTTAAGGTGTGTGTGTGTCTGTGTGTGTGTGTGAGTGTCTTTGTGTGTTTGTGTGAGTGATGTTGTTTTGGTGGGGGGGGGGGTCGCGGACAGGGAGTACCAGTGCCAAGAGCGGATGAGCTGAGGAGCGGAGGAGGGCAGAAGCCCGGCCCGTGATTCGCTTATGTCAAGCGGTTCGGGAATTCCAGGGCCCAAAGCGGAGGAGCGGTGGAGCTGAGCTGTGTGTGTGTCTTTGTGTGTTTATGTGTGTGCGTCAGTGTGTTCTTGTGTGTGTATGTGTGAGAGTTTATTTAGGTGGAGGGGGGGAGTACCAGGGCCCATAGCGGAAGAGCGGTGGAGCTGAGAAGCGGAGGAGCGGAGTAGCGGAAGTATTGTTTCTCCACTCAGAGACGGGGAAGCTTGGGGGCAGCAGAACCCCTTAGATGGGCTAATCTGAGCATTCTCCGGACATAGATCCCCCGGACGTATGATTGGAGCTCCCGGACCATTGGGCACACACATGTGAATGAGTGGAAGAGCTAATATTTGTTTGGTTGTGGATGCGTTTTGGCTAATGCTATTAGCACAGCTATGATGAGTTAAGGTGTGCGTGTATGTGTGTGTGTGTGTGTGTGTGAGTGTGTCTGTGTGTGTGTGTGAGAGTTTGTTTAGGTGGGGGGGGGTCGCGGACAGGGAGTACCAGGGCCTCGAGCGGATGAGCTGAGGAGCAGAGGAGGGCATAAGCCCAGCCCGTGATTCCCTTATATCCAGCGGTTCGGGAGTTCCAGGGCCCAAAGCGGAAGAGCGGAGGAGCGGAGAAGCGGAGGAGTGGAGGAGAGCAGAAGCACCTCTCGCAATTCTCCTGAGTTTGCAGGATCGGGAGTACCAGGGCCAATAGCGGAGGAGCGGAGGTGTTGAGAAGCGGAGGAGTGGAGGAGCGATATTATATTTCTCTTCTCAAAGGCGGGGAAGCTTGGGGGCACCAGGACCCCTTAGACCGGCAAATGTGAGCCTTCTCCGGACATAGATGCCCCGGACGTATGACCGGAGATCCAGGACCTCTGGGCACATACATTTGAATGAGTGGATGAGCTAATGTTTGTTTGGTTGTGGATGCGTTTCGGCTAATGCTATTAGCACAGCTATGATGACTTAAGGTGTGTGTGTGTGTGTGGGTGTTTGTGTGTGTGTGTGTTTTTGTGTTCTTGTGTGTGTGTGTGTGTGTGTGTGTGTGTGTGTGTGTGTGTGTGTGTTTGTGTGTGCGTTTGTGTATATGTGTGTGACAGTTTGTTTAGGTGGGGGGGGGGCGCGGACAGGGGGTAGCTGGGCCTGGAGTGGATGAGATGTGGAGCGGATGGAGCATGTCCCGTAATTCTCCTGAGTTCGGCGGATCGGGAGTACCAGGGCCCATAGCGGAGGAGCGGTGGAGCGGAGAAGCGGACCATTGGGCACAAACATGTGAATGAGTGGATGAGCTAATGGTTGTTTGGTTGTGGATGCATTTCGGCTAAAGCTATTAGCACAGCTATGATGACTTAATGTGTGTATATGTGTCAGTGTGTGTGTGTGTGTGAGTGCCTTTGTGTATGTGTGTGATAGTTTGTTTTGGTGGGGGGGGGGGTCACGGACAAGGAGTACCAGGGCACACACATGTGAATGAGTGGATGAGCTAATGTTTGTTTGGTTGTGGATGCGTTTCGGCTAAAGCTATTAGCACAGCTATGAAGACTTAAGGTGTGTGTATGAGTGTATATGTGTGTCTGTGTGTGTGTGTGTGAGAGGCTCTTTTGGTGGTGGTGGGGGGGGGGGGGGGTCGCGGACAGGGAGTACCATAGGGCACACACATGTGAATGAGTGGATGAGCTAATGTTTGTTTGGTTGTGGATGCGTTTCGGCTAATGCTATTAGCACAGCTATGATGAGTTAAGGTGTGTGTGTATGTCTGTGTGTGTGTGTGTGTGTGTGTGTGTTTGTGTGTTTTTGTGTGTGTGTGAGTGATTTTGTGTGAGAGTTTGTTTAGGTGGGGGGGGGAGTACCAGGGCCCATAGCGGAGGAGCAGTTGAGCTGAGAAGCGGAGGAGCGGAGGAGCGGAGGTAATGTTTCTTCTCTCAGAGGCGGGGAAGCTTGGGGGCAGAAGAACCCCTTAGACGGGCTAATGTGAGCATTCTCCGGACATAGATCCCCCGGTCGTATGACTGGAGCTGCCGGACCAAATTGGCACACACATGTGAATGAGTGGATGAGCTAATGTTTGTTTGGTTGTGGATGCGTTTCGGCTAATGCTATTAGCACAGCTAAGATGAGTTAAGGTGTGTGTGTGTGTGTGTATGTCTGTTTGTGTGTTTGTGTGTGTGTGTGTGTGTGAGTTTGTTTAGGTGGGGGAGGGTCGCGGACAGGGAGTACCAGGGCCTCGAGCGGATGAGCTGAGGAGCTGAGGAGGGCAGATGCCCGGCCTTGATTCGCTTATGTCCAGCGGTTCGGGAATTCCAGGGCCCAAAGCGGAGGAGCAGTGGAGCTGAGAAGCGGAGGAGCGGAGGAGCGGAGTAGCAGAGGCATAGTTTCTCCTCTCAGAGGCGGGGAAGCTTGGGGGCATCAGAACCCCTTGGACGGGCTAATGTGAGCATTCTCCGGACATAGATCCCCCGAACGTATGATTGGACCTCCCGGACCATTGGGCACACACATGTGAATGAGTGGATGAGCTAATGTTTGTTTGGTTGTGGATGCATTTCGGCTAATGCTATTAGCACAGCTATGATGAGTTAAGGTGTGTGTGTGTGTATGTGTGTGTGTGTGTGTGTGTGTGTGTGTGTCTGTTTGTTTGTTTTTGTGTCTGTGTGAGGGTGTTCGTGTGTGTGTGTGTGAGAGTTTGTTTAGGTGGGGGGGGGGTACCAAGGCCCATCGCGGAAGAGCTGTGGAGCGGAGAAGCGGAGGAATGGAGGAGCGGAGGTAATTTCTCTCTTCTCAAAGGCAGAGGATGGGAAGTTTGGGGGCAGTAGGACGCCTTAGACCAGCCACTGTGAGCCTTCTCCAGATATAGATCGCCCGGACGTATGATTGGAGCTCCCGGACCATTGGGCACACACATGTGAATGAGTGGATGAGCTAATGTTTGTTTGGTAGTGGATGCGTTTCGGCTAATGCTATTAGCACAGCTATGATGAGTTAAGTTGTGTTTGTGTATGTGTGTGTGTGTGTGTGTGTGCGTGTGTATGTTTGTGTGTTTTTGTGTGTGAGTGAGTGTGTTTAGGTGGGGGGGGGTACCAGGGCCCATAGCCGAGGAGCGGTGGAGCTGAGAAGCGGAGGAGCGGAGTAGCGGAGGTATTGTTTCTCCTCTCAGAGGCGGGGAATCTTGGGAGCTATTAGCACAGCTATGATGACTTAAGGTGTGTGTGTGTTTGTGTGTTTGTGTGTTTGTGTGTTCTTGTGTGTGTGTGTGTGTGTTTTTGTGTGTGCGTTTGTGTATATGTGTGTGACAGTTTGTTTAGGTGGGGGGGGGGGGGGGGGGGCGGACAGGGGGTAGCTGGGCCTGGAGCGGATGAGCTGTGGAGCGGATGGAGGGCAGAAGCACGTCCCATAATTCTCCTGAGTCCGGCGGATCGGGAGTACCAGGGCCCATAGCGGAGGAGCGGTGGAGCGGAGAAGCGAACCATTGGGCACACACATGTGAATGAGTGGATGAGCTAATGTTTGTTTGGTTGTGGATGCATTTCGGCTAATGCTATTAGCACAACTATGATGACTTAATGTGTGTATGTCTGTCAGTGTGTGTGTGTGTGTGAGTGTCTTTGTGTATGTGTGTGATAGTTTGTTTTGGTGGGGGGGGGGTCGCGGACACGGAGTACCAGGGCACACACATGTGAATGAGTGGATGAGCTAATGTTTGTTTGGTTGTGGATGCGTTTCGGCTAAAGCTATTAGCACAGCTATGATGAGTTAAGGTGTGTGTGTATGTGTGTGTGTGTGTGTTTGTGTGTTTTTGTGTGTGTGTGAGTGATTTTTTGTGAGAGTTTGTTTTGGTGGGGGGGGGAGGGGGGGGGAGTACCAGGGCCCATAGCGGAGGAGCGGTGGAGCTGAGAAGCGGAGGAGCGGAGTAGCGGAGGTATTGTTTCTCTTCTCAGAGGCGGGGAAGCTTGGGAGCTATTAGCACAGGTATGAGGACTTAAGGTGTGTGTGTGTGTGTGTGTTTGTGTGTTTGTGTGTTTGTGTGTTTGTGTGTTTGTGTGTTCTTGTGTGTGTGTGTGTGTGTGTGTGTGTGTGTGTGTGTGTGTTTGTGTGTGCGATTGTGTATATGTGTGTGACAGTTTGTTTAGGTGGGGGGGGGGGGCGCGGACAGGGGGTAGCTGGGCCTGGAGCGGATGAGCTGTGGAGCGGATGGAGGGCAGAAGCACGTCCCATTCAGCCGGCGGCAACCATAAAAACCTATCTTTAACTTAAAAACAAACAAAAATGTGCAATATCTCATTTCTGTGCAATATTCAGAAACTGTGCAATATTTCATTTCATAACAGCTACATTGTGCAATATTTCATCTCATCTCATAACAGCTACACTATAATGTTCCCTTCTATCATACTATTGTGCACTCCTTACCTCACTTGTTACTAAGACACTTATAGTTTTATCACTGCTTACTAAGACACTTTATAGTTTCACTGAAACACTTTATAGTTTATAGTTTATTTTTATTTATAATTCTGCCTTTCTTTTATTATTTATTACTGTTATATTTTCTGTAACTCTGGCACTGCAATTTCCTTCGGGATTATAAAAGTTGTTCTGATTCTTATTCTTCATTCTCCTGAGTCCGGCGGATCGGGAGTACCAGGGCCCATAGTGGAGGAGCGGTGGAGCGGAGAAGCGGACCATTGAGCACACACATGTGAATGAATGGATGAGCTAATGTTTCTTTGGTTGTGGATGCGTTTCGGCTAATGCTATTAGCACAGCTATGATGACTTAATGTGTGTATGTGTGTCAGTGTGTGTGTGTGTGGGTGTCTTTGTGTATGTGTGTGATAGTTTGTTTTGGTGGGGGGGGGGGGGGGGTCGCGGACACGGAGTACCAGGGCACATACATGTGAATGAGTGGATGAGCTAATGTTTGTTTGGTTGTGGATGCGTTTCGGCTAAAGCTATTAGCACAGCTATGAAGACTTAAGGTATGTGTATGTGATTATGTGTGTGTCTGTGTGTGTGTGAGTGTCTTTGTGTGTGTGTGTGTGTGTGAGAGGCTCTTTTGGTGGGGGGGGGGTCGTGGACAGGGAGTACCATTGGGCACACACATGTGAATGAGTGGTTTAGCTAATGTTTGTTTGGTTGTGAATGCGTTTCGGCTAATGCTATTAGCACAGCTATGAGTTAAGGTGTGTGTGTATGTGTGTGTGTGTGTGTTTGTGTGTTTTTGTGTGTGTGTGATGGATTTTGTGTGAGAGTTTGTTTGGGGGGGGGGGGGGGGGGAGTACCAGGGCCCATCGCGGAGGAGCGGTGGAGCTGAGAAGCGGAGGAGCAGAGGAGCGAAGGTAATGTTTCTTCTCTCAGAGGCGGGGAAGCTTGGGGGCAGAAGAACCCCTTAGACGGGCTAATGTGAGCATTCTCCGGACATAGATCCCCCGGTCGTATGATTGGAGCTGCCGGACCATTGGGCACACACATGTGAATGAGTGGATGAGCTAATGTTTGTTTGGTTGTGGATGCGTTTCGGCTAATGCTATTAGCACAGCTAAGATGAGTTAAGGTGTGTGTGTGTGTGTGTGTGTGTGTGTGTGTGTGTGTGTTGTTTGTTTTTGTGTCTGTGTGAGTGTGTTCGTGTGTGTATCTGTGAGAGTTTGTTTAGATGGGGGGGGGTACCAGGGCCCATCGCGGAGGAGCGGAGGAGCGGTGGAGCGGAGAAGCGGAGGAATGGAGGAGCGGAGGTAATGTTTCTCTTCTCAAAGGCAGAGGATGGGAAGTTTGGGGGCAGTAGGACGCCGGTGCGAGCGATGCGTTTCAAGGCGTATTGCATGTGTGTATGGAGGGGGGGGGTCTACAGGACACCGCAGACCGGCAATGGTGCACCTTCTCCGGACATCGATCCCCGAAACGTCGACGTAGAGCTCCCGGAGCAGCCGGCGTGTACATGTGAATGAATGGAGGAGCTAATGTGTGTGTGTGGGGTGGTGGTGGTGTGGGGGGGGGGCGTTTCGGCTAATGCTATCAGCACAGCTATGATTATCCCCAGAACGTTGAGAACGAGCTCCCGGAACTCCAGACATGCGTATATAAAAGAGTGGAATTAAGGTGTGTGTGAGTGTGTGTGTGTGTGTGTGTGTGTGTGTGTGTGTGTGTGTGTGTGTGTGTGTCTATGTGTGTGTGTGTGTGTGTGTGTGTGTGTGTGTGTGTGTGTGTGTGTGTGTGTGTATGTGTGGGACAGAAATAATGTCGGGGACAGAAATTGTTATTAGCCTGCTGGCAGATGACACACCCTTAGTTTTGAAAAATGAACATCAAGTCCCAATAAGCGTTGAAAAAATTAAAACATTCTCCAAGGCTTCAGGATTGTCATTAAACTTAAAGAAATGCAAACTTCTTGCGCTGCATGACTCACCACTAAAGGAAATCAGCAATGTTCCTATCAAATCAGAAATAAAATACTTGAGCATTTTCCTATCTAAGGACCAAAAGTTAAATCAATCCAGGAACATTGAATCTAAACTGAATCAAAGTAAAGCAAAACTGAATATATGGCTCCACAGAGATTTATCAATATTAGGCCGGATATATTTGACTAAAATGGAATGTTTATCCAGATGTATATACCCAGTGTATTCCAATGCTGCTCCAAATCAACTCATAAAATCTATTAACCAAATAAATTTCAACTTTATCTGGAGGAACAGACCACACCATCTAAAAAAATCACATATGGGGAAAGAAACAAGTGACGGAGGGCTGAAAGTGATAGAGTTGGACTGCCTGAATGGGACATTGAAGGTGAACTGGTTGAAATCCTGAATCAAACATCATCATTCTTTCTGGTATTGTACTCCAAACTACTTATTCAACATAGTCGGCAGCCTAAGTCTTCTACTTATCTCTGACTTGGATATCAACAAGATTCCTGTCCAATTTTCAGAGTTCCATAAACAAATATTATTATACTGGAAAATGATATATGTACACAATTTCTCACCACACAGTACAATAATTTGGAACAATAGATATGTACTGCGTGGCAACAAACCTCTGTTTTACAAGGAATGCTTTGAGAAAGGTATATGGTCAATAATTGACTTGATGGATGACAATGGCAGTCGTCTAGACTATGAACAGTTCTGTACTACACACAGATTTAAGCCTCCCATATTAGAGTTGATAAAGTTACGAAACGCACTGCCTCGACAATTTGTATTCCTGACCAAAAATATAATGACGCACCGAACCGTACAACCACAGTTACCCCGACTATCACTCCAGGGAATCTCAATTCTGGACAGAAAGTGCAGCAACTCCTTTATTAGGACATGTTTCACAGGAAACTTATTCCCTGGACATCAAAACAAAAATAATATTTGAAATAAATTTGATAAGAAATCGATTGCCACGCTGCGAACTATGTGTCTGACTCTACCCATACCCCCCAAGGCAAGAAGAGACCCACTTCTAAATTATGAATGACATCTACCCATCTAAGGAATTATTGCGGGTACGCTTCACTTTTGAAGATAATATTTGTACATTTTGTGAAGACAACATTGAAACCACTGACCATATATTTTTTCTCATTCTCATTCCATCGTCACCAGTTTCCCTCTCAAAAGATGATATCACATTTGGTTTACTTATAAGCAACATAACAGATGAACTCTGTGTCAATGTTCTTTTAGGCCTGGCCAAGTTCTTCATTCACAAAAACAGAATGCAAAAATGCTCCCCAAATTTTAATTTCTTCATAAACGATTTTGAATTATAAAAAAAAATCCTTAAAACTTATGGAAAAATCCAAAAACTAAAACATATACAGTTACCCATGTCTGAGATTCCTTTTTTTTTTGGAAAAAAAAAACAAAAAAAAAACTTAATTACATGTTATATTCCCCTTGCAATTTTTTTCTTGTTTTAATTTTTTATTTGTCTATCTATTGATTTAATTATTTCCTTAATTTCTTTTTTTGTCTAGCACTGTAAATTTCTCACAAACCGTTAACACTATTAACTTCTGATTCCATACAGAACAAATGTCCTTATGTCCGTTGCTTCCTCATCCCTGGTTGTTTCATTGACATTCAGTTCTACCTTGCTATGTTTATTTGTACATTTGTATATTTGTGTGTACTATTTATGTTCAATTAAAAACAGTTTGATGTCTGAGATTCCTTGTGAACCGCCAACTTAATTACATGTTATATTCCCCTTACAATTTTTTTTTTTAGTTTTTAATTTTTTTTTCTATCTATATATTTCATTATTTCCTTTTAATTTTCTTTCTTTGTCTAGCATTAAATATTTCTCGCAAACCGTTAACACTATTAACTTCTGATTACATACAGAACGAATGCCCTTATGTCCCCCCGTCCCCCGTCCCCCCCGTCACCCCGCTTTTTCCGCACGGTGGCAGACACTGAGATCAAAAGCAAATGGGCGTCATTGTAATGCAGTAACAGGGTGATAACAGCCGTGTTTGAAGTGTGTAGGGGCTTATAGGAGAGCAGAAGCACGTCACGCTATTCGCCTGAGTTCGGAGGATCGGGAGTACCAGGGCCCATAGCGGAGGAGCAGAGGATTTGAGGAGCGGAGGAGCGGAGGAGCGAAGTTATGTTTCTCTTCTCAAAGGCGGGGAAGCTTGAGGGCAGCAGGACCCCTTAGACCGGCCAATGTGAGCCCTCTCCGGACATAGATCACCCGGACGTATGACTGGAGCTCCCGTACCTCTGGGCACACACATATGTGAATGAGTGGATGAGCTAATGTTTGTTTTGTTGTGGATACGTTTCGGCCAATGCTATTAGCACAGCTATGATGAGTTCAGGTGTGTGTGTGTGTGTGTGTGTGTGTGTGTGTGTGTGTGTGTGTGTGTATGGGTGTGTGTCTGTGTGTGTGTGTGTGTGTGTGTCTGTATGTGTGTGTGTGTGTGTGTGTGTGTGTGTGTGCGTGTGTTTATGTGTGTGTGAGAGTTTGTTTTGGTGGGTGGGTGGGGGGGGGGGGGGGGGGGGTTCCCACGGACTGGGAGTACCAGGGCCTTGAGCGGATGAGGTGAGGAGCGGAGGAGCGGAGGAGCGGAGGAGATGTTTCTCTTCTCAGAGGCGGCGAGGGGGGGGGGGGGGAGCAGGACCCCTTACCCTTATCCCCCGGACGTTTGAGTGGAGCTCCCGGACCTCCGGGCACGCACATGCGAATGACTGGATGACAGGGAGTGCCAGGGCCTGGAGCGGATGAGCAGAGGAGAGGCGGAGGGCAGAAGCCCGGCCCGGTTCGGGAGTTCCAGGGTCCAAAGCGGGGGAGGGAAAAAAAGGAGGAGGGGAGGAGAGCAGAAGACTGGCCCGGAACTCCCGCAGATCGGGAGTTCCAGGGCCCGGAGCGGAAGACCGGAGGAGCGGAGGAGCGGAGGAGCGGAGGAGCGGAGGAGCAGAGGAGCGGAGGAGCGGAGGAGCGGAAGAGAGCGGAAGCCCAGCCGACAATTCCCCTGAGTCCCGCGGAAGGGGATTACCAGGGCCTGGAGCCTGAATCGCTTATGTCCTGCGGTTCCGGAGTACCAGGGCCCGGAGCGGAAGAGCGGAGGAGCGGAGGAGCGGAGGAGCGGATGAGCGGATCAGCTGAGGAGAGCAGAAGCCCGGCCGACAATTCGCCTGAGTCCCGTGGAGAGGGAGTACCAGGGCCAAAATCGTGATTTAATGATGTTCAGCAATTCAGGAGTACCAGGGCCAGGTGCGGAGGAGCGGAGGAGCGGAGGGGCGGATGAGCGGAGGAGCGGAGGAGCGGAGGAGCGGAGGAGCGGAGGACCGGAGGAGCGGAGGGGCGGATGAGCGGAGGAGCGGAGGAGCGGAGGAGCGGAGGACCGGAGGAGAGCTGAATCCGGCCGACAATTCGCCTGAGTCCCGCGGAAAGGGAGTAACAGGGCCAGAAGCGTGATTTAATGATGTCCAGCAGTTCAGGAGTACCATGGCCGGAGTGGAGGAGCGGAGGAGCGGAGGAGCGGAGGAGAGCGGAAGCCCGGCCGAATATTTGCCTAAGTCCCGCGGAGAGGGAGTACCAGGGCCAGGAACGTGATTCGCTTATGTCTAGCAGTTCAGGAGTACCAGGGCCTGGAGTGGAGGTGCGGAGGAGTGGATGAGAGGAGAAGCGGAGGAGAGCGGAAGCCTTGCCGACAATTCGCCTGAGTCCAGCGGAAGGGAGTACCAGGGCCTGGAGCCTGATTCGCTTATGTCCTGCAGTTCCGGAGTACCAGGGCCCGGAGCGGAAGAGCGGAGGAGCGGAGGAGCGGAGGAGCGGATGAGCGGATCAGCTGAGGAGAGCAGAAGCCCGGCCGACAATTCGCCTGAGTCCCGTGGAGAGGGAGTACCAGGGCCAAAATCGTGATTTAATGATGTTCAGCAATTCAGGAGTACCAGGGCCAGGTGCGGAGGAGCGGAGGAGCGGAGGGGCGGATGAGCGGAGGAGCGGAGGAGCGGAGGAGCGGAGGAGCGGAGGACCGGAGGAGCGGAGGGGCGGATGAGCGGAGGAGCGGAGGAGCGGAGGAGCGGAGGACCGGAGGAGAGCTGAATCCGGCCGACAATTCGCCTGAGTCCCGCGGAAAGGGAGTAACAGGGCCAGAAGCGTGATTTAATGATGTCCAGCAGTTCAGGAGTACCATGGCCGGAGTGGAGGAGCGGAGGAGCGGAGGAGCGGAGGAGAGCGGAAGCCCGGCCGAATATTTGCCTAAGTCCCGCGGAGAGGGAGTACCAGGGCCAGGAACGTGATTCGCTTATGTCTAGCAGTTCAGGAGTACCAGGGCCTGGAGTGGAGGTGCGGAGGAGTGGATGAGAGGAGAAGCGGAGGAGAGCGGAAGCCTTGCCGACAATTCGCCTGAGTCCAGCGGAAGGGAGTACCAGGGCCTGGAGCCTGATTCGCTTATGTCTAGCAGTTCAGGAGTACCAGGGCCCGGAGCGGAGGAGCGGAGGAACGGATGAGCAGAAGAACGTTAAAGTGGTGGAGCGGAGGAGCGGATGAGCGGAGGAGAGCGGAATCCGGCCGACAATTCGCCTGAGTCCCGCGCAAAGGGAGTACCAGGGCCAGAAGCGTGATTTAATGATGTCCAGCAGTTCAGGAGTACCAGGGCCCGGAGCGGAAGAGCGGAGGAGCGGAGGAGTGGAGGAGCGGAGGAGCGGAGGAGCGGAAGAGAGCGGAAGCCCAGCCGAAAATTCACCTGAGTCCCGCGGAAGGGGATTACCAGGGCCTGGAGGCTGAATCGCTTATGTCCTGCGGTTCCGGAGTACCAGGGCCCGGAGCGGAGGAGCGGAGGAGCGGAGGAGCGAAGGAGCGAATGAGCGGATGAGCTGAGGAGAGCGGAAGCCCGGCCGACAATTCGCCTGAGTCCCGCGGAGAGGGAGTACCAGGGCCATAAGCATGATTTAATGATGTTCAGCAATTCAGGAGTACCAGGGCCAGGTGCGGAGGAGCGGAGGAGCGGAGGAGAGCGGAAGCCCGGCCCACATTTCGCCTGAATCCCGCGGATTGGGAGTACCAGGGCCTGGAGCCTGATTCGCTTGTGGCAAGTGGTTCAGGAGTACCAGGGCCCAGAGCGGAGGAGCGGAGGAGCGGAGGAGCGGAGGAGCGGAGGAGCGGAGGAGCGGAGGAGCTGAGGAGCGGAGGAGCGCAGGAGCGGAGGTGAGCGGAAGCCCAGCCGAATATTCGCCGAAGTCCCGTGGAAAGGGAATACCAGGGTCTGGAGCCTTATTCGCTTATGTCTAGCAATTCAGGAGTTCCAGGGCCAGGTGCGGAGGAGCGGAGGAGCGGAGGAGAGCGGAAACCCGGCCGACAATTCGCCTAAGTCCCGCGAGGAGGGAATATCAGGACTATAAGCGTGATTTAATGATGTTCAGCAATTCAGGAGTACCAGGTCCAGGTGCGGAGGAGCGGAGGAGCGGATGAGAGGAGAAGCGGAGGAGAGCGGAAACCCGGCCGACAATTCGCCTAAGTCCCGCGGAGAGGGAGTACCAGGGCCTGGAGCCTGATTCGCTTATGTCCAGCAGTTCAGGAGTACCAGGGCCGGAACGGAGAAGCGGAGGAGCGGAGGTGCGGAGGAGCGGAGGAGAGCGGAAACCCGGCCGCATATTTGCCTAAGTCCCGCGGAGAGGGAGTACCAGGGCCTGGAGCCTGATTCGCTTATGTCTAGCAGTTCAGGAGTACCAGGGCCCGGAGCGGAGGAGCGGAGGAACGGATGAGCAGAAGAACGTTAAAGTGGGGGAGCGGAGGAGCGGATGGGCGGAGGAAAGCGGAATCCGGCCGACAATTCGCCTGAGTCCCGCGAAAAGGGAGTACCAGGGCCAGAAGCGTGATTTGATGATGTCCAGCAGTTCAGGAGTACCAGGGCCCGGAGCGGAAGTGCGGAAGAGCGGAGGAGCGGAGGAGCGGAGGAGCAGAGGAGCGGAGGAGCGGAGGAGCGGAAGAGAGCGGAAGCCCAGCCGACAATTCGCCTGAGTCCCACGGAAGGGGATTACCAGGATCTGGAGCCTGAATCGCTTATGTCCTGCGGTTCCGGAGTACCAGGGCCCGGAGCGGAGGAGCGGAGTAGCGGAGGAGCGGAGGAGCGAAGGAGCGAATGAGCGGATGAGCTGAGGAGAGCGGAAACCCGGCCGACAATTCGCCTAAGTCCCGCGGAGAGGGAGTACCAGGACTATAAGCGTGATTTAATGATGTTCAGCAATTCAGGAGTACCAGGGCCAGGTGCGGAGGAGCGGAGGAGCGGATGAGAGGAGAAGCGGAGGAGAGCGGAAACCCGGCCGACAATTCGCCTTAGTCCAGCGGAGAGGGAGTACCAGGGCCAGGAACGTGATTCGCTTATGTCTAGCAGTTCAGGAGTACTAGGGCCCGGAGCGGAGGTGCGGAGAAGTGGATGAGAGGAGAAGCAGTGGAGAGCGGAAGCCCGGCTGACAATTCGCCTGAGTCCAGCGGAAAGGGAGTACCAGAGCATGGAGCCTGATTCGCTCATGTCTAGCAGTTCAGGAGTACCAGGGCCCGGAGCGGAGGAACGGAGGAGCGGATGAGCTGAGGAGAGCGGAAGCCCGGCCGGCAATTCACCTGAGTCCCGCGGAGAGGGAGTACCAGGGCCAGAAGCGTGATTTAATGATGTTCAGCAATTCAGGAGTACCAGGGCAAGGTGCGGAGGAGCGGAGGAGCGGAGGGGCGGATGAGCGGAGGAACGGAGGTGAGCGGTTGCCCGGCCGAATATTCGCCTAAGTCCCGCGGAGAGGGAGTACCACGGCCTGGAGCCTGATTCGCTTATTGCAAGCAGTTCAGGAGTACCAGGGCCCAGAGCGGAGGAGCGGGGGAGCGGAGGAGCGGAGGAGCGGAGGAGTGGAGGAGCGGAGGAGCGGAGGAGCGCAGGAGCGGAGGTGAGCGGAAGCCCGGCCAAATATTCGCCGAAGTCCCGTGGAAAGGGAATACCAGGGACTGGAGCTTGATTCGCTTATGTCTAGCAGTTCAGGAGTACCAGGGCCTGGAGCGGAGGTGCGGAGGAGTGGATGAGAGGAGAAGCGGAGGAGAGCGGAAGCCCGCCCGACAATTCGCCTGTGTCCAGCGGAACGGGAGTACCAGGGCCTGGAGCCTGATTCGCTTATGTCTAGTAGTTCAGGAGTACCAGGGCCCGGAGCGGAGGAGCGGAGGAGCGGATGAGCAGAAGAACGTTTAAGCGGTGGAGCGGAGGAGCGGATGAGCGGAGGAGAGCGGAATCCGGCCGACAATTTGCCTGAGTCCCGCGAAAAGGGAGTACCAGGGCCTGGAGCTTGAATCTCTTATGTCCTGCGGTTCAGGAGCACCAGGGCCCGGAGCGGAGGAGCGGATGAGCGGAGGAGCGGAAGTGAGCGGAAGCCGGGCCGAATATTCGCCCAAGTACCGCAGAAAGGGAGTACCAGGGCCTGGAGCCTGATTCGCTTATGTCTAGCAGTTCAGGAGTACCAGGGCCGGTACCGGAGGTGCGGAGGAGCGGATGAGAGGAGAAGCGGAGGAGAGCTGAAGCCCGGCCGACAATTCGCCTAAGTCCCGCGGAGAGGGAAACCAGGGCCTGGAGCCTGATTCGCTTATGTCTAGCAGCTCAGGAGTACTAGGGCCCGGATCGGAGGATCGGAGGAGCGGATGAGCAGAAGAACGTTTAAGCGGTGGAGCGGAGGAGCGGATAAGCGGAGGAGCGGAGGAGCGGAGGAGCGCAGGAGCGCAGGAGCGCAGGAGCGGAGGTGAGCGGAAGCCCGGCCGAATATTCGCCGAAGTCCCGTGGAAAGGGAGTAGCAGGACCTGGAATCTGATTCGCTTATGTTTAACAGTTCAGGAGTTCCAGGGCCCGAAGCGGAGGAGCGGAGGAGCGGATGAGAGGAGAAGCGGTGGAGAGCGGAAGTCCGGCCGACAATTCGCCTAAGTCCCGCGGATTGGTAGTACCAGGGCCCGGAGCGGGGCAGCGGAGGAGCAGATGAGCAGAAGAGCGGAGGAGCGGAGGAGCGGAGGAGCGGAGGAGCGGAGGAGCGGATGAGCGGAGGAGCGGAGGTGAGCGGAAGCCCGGTCGACAATTCGCCTAAGTCCCGCGGAGAGGGAGTACCAGGGCCAGTTTCGTGATTCGCTTATGTCTAGCAGTTCAGGAGTACCAGGGCCTGGAGCGGAGGTGCGGAGGAGTGGATGAGAGGAGAAGCGGAGGAGAGCGGAAGCCCGGCCGACAATTCGCCTGAGTCCAGCGGAAAGGGAGTACCAGGGCCTGGAGCCTGATTCGCTTACGTCTAGCAGTTCAGGAGTACCAGGGCCCGGAGCGGAGGAGCGGAGGAGCGGATGAGCAGAAGAACGTTTAAGCGGTGGAGCGGATGAGCGGAGGAGCGGAGGAGAGCGGAATCCGGCCGACAATTCGCCTGAGTCCCGCGGAAAGGGAGTACCATGACCTGGAGCCTGAATCTCATGTCCTGCGGTTCCGGAGTACCAGGGCCCGGAGCGGGGAGCGGATGAGCGGAGGAGCGGAGGTGAGCGGAAGCCCGGCCGAATATTCGCCTAAGTCCCGCAGAAAGGGAGTACCAGGGCCTGGAGCCTGATTCGCTTATGTCTAGCAGTACAGGAGTACCAGGGCCTGGAGCGGAGGAGCGGAGGAGCGGAGGAGCGGATGAGAGGAGAAGCGGAGGAGAGCGGAAGCCCGGCCAACAATTCGCCTAAGTCCCGGGGAGAGGGAGTACCAAGGCCTGGAGCCTGATTATCTTATGTCTAGCAGTTCAGGAGTACCAGGGCCGTAGCGGAGGAGCGGAGGAGCCGAGGAGCGGAGGAGAGTGGAAGCCCGGCCGGCAATTCGCCTGAGTCTCGCGGAGAGGGAGTACCAGGTTCTGGAGCCTGAATCGCCTATGTCCAGCAGTTCAGGAGTACCAGGGCCGGAGCGGAGGAGCGGAGGAGCCGAGGAGCGGAGGAGAGTGGAAGCCCGTCCGACAATTCGCCTGAGTCCCTCGGAAGGGGAGTACAAGGGTCTGGAGCCTGAATCGCCTTTGTCCAGCAGTTCAGGAGTACTAGGGCCGGAGCGGAGGAGCGGAGGAGCCGAGGAGCGGAGGAGAGTGGAAGCCCGGCCGGCAATTCGCCTGTGTCTCGCGGAGAGGGAGTACCAGGTTCTGGCGCCTGAATCGCCTATGTCCAGCAATTCAGGAGTACCAGGGCCAGGAGCGGAGGAGCGGAGGAGCGGAGAAGCGGAGGAGAGCGGAAGCCCGTCCGACAATTCGCCTGAGTCCCGCGGAAGGGGAGTACAAGGGTCTGGAGCCTGAATCGCTTATGTCCAGCAGTTCAGGAGTACCAGGGCCAGGAGCAGAGGACCGGAGGAGCAGAGTACCGGAGGAGCGGAGGAGCGAGGGAGTGGAGAAGCGGAGGAGCGGAGGAGAGGAGGAGCGGAAGAGCGGAGGAGCGGAGGAGAGGGGAAGCACGCTCCATATTTCGCCAGAGTCCCGCGGATAGGGAGTAACAGGGCCAAGAGCCTGATTCGCTTATGTCCAGCAGTGCTGGAGTACTAAGGCCCGGAGCGGATCAGCGGCGGAGCGGATGAGTGGAAGAACGGAGGAGCGGTGGAGCGGAGGAGCGGAGGAGCGGAGGAGCGGAAGAGCGGAGGAGCAGAGTTATGTTTCTCTTCTCAAAGGCGGGGAAGCTTTGGGGCAGCAGGACCCCTTAGACTGGCCAATATGAGCCTTCTATGGACATAGCTCCCCCGGACGTATGACCGGTGCTCCCGGACCTCTTGGTACATACATGTGAATGAGTGGATGAGCTAATGTTTGTTTGGTTGTGGATGCTTTTCGGCTAACGCTATTAGCACAGCTATGAAGACTTAAGGTGTGTGTGTGTCTGTGTGTGTGTGTGAGTGTCTTTGTGTGTGTGTGTGAGTGATGTTGTTTTGGTGGGGGGGGGGGTCGCGGACAGGGAGTACCAGTGCCAAGAGCGGATGAGCTGAGGAGCGGAGGAGGGCAGAAGCCCGGCCCGTGATTCGCTTATGTCAAGCGGTTCGGGAATTCCAGGGCCCAAAGCGGAGGAGCGGTGGAGCTGAGCTGTGTGTGTGTCTGTGTGTGTTTATGTGTGTGTGTCAGTGTGTTCTTGTGTGTGTATGTGTGAGAGTTTATTTAGGTGGAGGGGGGGAGTACCAGGGCCCATAGCGGAAGAGCGGTGGAGCTGAGAAGCGGAGGAGCGGAGTAGCGGAAGTATTGTTTCTCCACTCAGAGACGGGGAAGCTTAGAACCCCAGAATTCCAGGGCCCAAAGCGGAGGAGCGGAGGTGTTGAGAAGCGGAGGAGTGGAGGAGCGATATTATATTTCTCTTCTCAAAGGCGGGGAAGCTTGGGGGCACCAGGACCCCTTAGACCGGCAAATGTGAGCCTTCTCCGGACATAGATGCCCCGGACGTATGACCGGAGATCCAGGACCTCTGGGCACATACATTTGAATGAGTGGATGAGCTAATGTTTGTTTGGTTGTGGATGCGTTTCGGCTAATGCTATTAGCACAGCTATGATGACTTAAGGTGTGTGTGTGTGTGTGGGTGTTTGTGTGTGTGTGTGTTTTTGTGTTCTTGTGTGTGTGTGTGTGTGTGTGTGTGTGTGTGTGTGTGTGTGTGTGTGTGTGTGTGTGTTTGTGTGTGCGTTTGTGTATATGTGTGTGACAGTTTGTTTAGGTGGGGGGGGGGGGGGGGCGCGGACAGGGGGTAGCTGGGCCTGGAGTGGATGAGATGTGGAGCGGATGGAGCATGTCCCGTAATTCTCCTGAGTTCGGCGGATCGGGAGTACCAGGGCCCATAGCGGAGGAGCGGTGGAGCGGAGAAGCGGACCATTGGGCACACACATGTGAATGAGTGGATGAGCTAATGTTTGTTTGGTTGTGGATGCGTTTCGGCTAATGCTATTAGCACAGCTATGATGACTTAATGTGTGTATATGTGTCAGTGTGTGTGTGTGTGTGAGTGTCTTTGTGTATGTGTGTGATAGTTTGTTTTGGTGGGGGGGGGGGGGTCACGGACAAGGAGTACCAGGGCACACACATGTGAATGAGTGGATGAGCTAATGTTTGTTTGGTTGTGGATGCGTTTCGGCTAAAGCTATTAGCAGAGCTATGAAGACTTAAGGTGTGTGTATGAGTGTATATGTGTGTCTGTGTGTGTGTGTGTGAGAGGCTCTTTTGGTGTTGGGGGGGGGGGGTGTCGCGGACAGGGAGTACCATAGGGCACACACATGTGAATGAGTGGATGAGCTAATGTTTGTTTGGTTGTGGATGCGTTTCGGCTAATGCTATTAGCACAGCTAAGATGAGTTAAGGTGTGTGTGTGTGTGTATGTCTGTGTGTGTGTTTGTGTGTGTGTGTGTGTGTGAGTTTGTTTAGGTGGGGGGGGGTCGCGGACAGGGAGTACCAGGGCCTCGAGCGGATGAGCTGAGGAGCGGAGGAGGGCAGATGCCCGGCCTTGATTCGCTTATGTCCAGCGGTTCGGGAATTCCAGGGCCCAAAGCGGAGGAGCAGTGGAGCTGAGAAGCGGAGGAGCGGAGGAGCGGAGTAGCAGAGGCATAGTTTCTCCTCTCAGAGGCGGGGAAGCTTGGGGGCATCAGAACCCCTTGGACGGGCTAATGTGAGCATTCTCCGGACATAGATCCCCCGAACGTATGATTGGAGGTCCCGGACCATTGGGCACACACATGTGAATGAGTGGATGAGCTAATGTTTGTTTGGTTGTGGATGCATTTCGGCTAATGCTATTAGCACAGCTATGATGAGTTAAGGTGTGTGTGTGTGTGTGTGTGTGTGTCTGTTTGTTTGTTTTTGTGTCTGTGTGAGGGTGTTCGTGTGTGTGTGTGTGAGAGTTTGTTTAGGTGGGGGGGGGGGTACCAAGGCCCATCGCGGAAGAGCTGTGGAGCGGAGAAGCGGAGGAATGGAGGAGCGGAGGTAATTTCTCTCTTCTCAAAGGCAGAGGATGGGAAGTTTGGGGGCAGTAGGACGCCTTAGACCAGCCACTGTGAGCCTTCTCCAGATATAGATCCCCCGGACGTATGATTGGAGCTCCTGGACCATTGGGCACACACATGTGAATGAGTGGATGAGCTAATGTTTGTTTGGTAGTGGATGCGTTTCGGCTAATGCTATTAGCACAGCTATGATGAGTTAAGGTGTGTTTGTGTATGTGTGTGTGTGTGTGTGTGCGTGTGTGTGTTTGTGTGTTTTTGTGTGTGAGTGAGTGTGTTTAGGTGGGGGGGGGGTACCAGGGCCCATAGCCGAGGAGCGGTGGAGCTGAGAAGCGGAGGAGTGGAGTAGCGGAGTAGCGGAGGTATTGTTTCTCCTCTCAGAGGCGGGGAATCTTGGGAGCTATTAGCACAGCTATGATGACTTACGGTGTGTGTGTGTTTGTGTGTTTGTGTGTTCTTGTGTGTGTGTGTGTGTGTGTTTTTGTGTGTGCGTTTGTGTATATGTGTGTGACAGTTTGTTTAGGTGGTGGGGGGGGGGGGGCGCGGACAGGGGGTAGCTGGGCCTGGAGCGGATGAGCTGTGGAGCGGATGGAGGGCAGAAGCACGTCCCATAATTCTCCTGAGTCCGGCGGATCGGGAGTACCAGGGCCCATAGCGGAGGAGCGGTGGAGCGGAGAAGCGAACCATTGGGCACACACATGTGAATGAGTGGATGAGCTAATGTTTGTTTGGTTGTGGATGCATTTCGGCTAATGCTATTAGCACAACTATGATGACTTAATGTGTGTATGTGTGTCAGTGTGTGTGTGTGTGTGAGTGTCTTTGTGTATGTGTGTGATAGTTTGTTTTGGTGGGGGGGGGGGGTCGCGGACACGGAGTACCAGGGCACACACATGTGAATGAGTGGATGAGCTAATGTTTGTTTGGTTGTGGATGCGTTTCGGCTAAAGGTATTAGCACAGCTATGATGAGTTAAGGTGTGTGTGTATGTGTGTGTGTGTGTGTTTGTGTGTTTTTGTGTGTGTCTGAGTGATTTTTTGTGAGAGTTTGTTTTGGTGGGGGGGGGGGGGGGGAGTACCAGGGCCCATAGCGGAGGAGCGGTGGAGCTGAGAAGCGGAGGAGCGGAGTAGCGGAGGTATTGTTTCTCTTCTCAGAGGCGGGGAAGCTTGGGAGCTATTAGCACAGGTATGATGACTTTAAGGTGTGTGTGTGTGTGTGTTTGTGTGTTTGTGTGTTTGTGTGTTTGTGTGTTCTTGTGTGTGTGTGTGTGTGTGTGTGTGTGTGTGTGTGTGTGCGATTGTGTATATGTGTGTGACAGTTTGTTTAGGTGGGGGGGGGGCGCGGACAGGGGGTAGCTGGGCCTGGAGCGGATGAGCTGTGGAGCGGATGGAGGGCAGAAGCACGTCCCATTCAGCCGCCGGCAACCATAAAAACCTATCTTTAACTTAAAAACAAACAAAAATGTGCAATATCTCATTTCTGTGCAATATTCAGAAACTGTGCAATATTTCATTTCATAACAGCTACATTGTGCAATATTTCATCTCATCTCATAACAGCTACACTATAATGTTCCCTTCTATCATACTATTGTGCACTCCTTACCTCACTTGTTACTAAGACACTTATAGTTTTATCACTGCTTACTAAGACACTTTATAGTTTCACTGAAACACTTTATAGTTTATAGTTTATTTTTATTTATAATTCTGCCTTTCTTTTATTATTTATTACTGTTATATTTTCTGTAACTCTGGCACTGCAATTTCCTTCGGGATTATAAAAGTTGTTCTGATTCTTATTCTTAATTCTCCTGAGTCCGGCGGATCGGGAGTACCAGGGCCCATAGCGGAGGAGCGGTGGAGCGGAGAAGCGGACCATTGAGCACACACATGTGAATGAATGGATGAGCTAATGTTTCTTTGGTTGTGGATGCGTTTCGGCTAATGCTATTAGCACAGCTATGATGACTTAATGTGTGTATGTGTGTCAGTGTGTGTGTGTGTGTGAGTGTCTTTGTGTATGTGTGTGATAGTTTGTTTTGGTGGGGGGGGGGGGGTCGCGGACACGGAGTACCAGGGCACACACATGTGAATGAGTGGATGAGCTAATGTTTGTTTGGTTGTGGATGCGTTTCGGCTAAAGCTATTAGCACAGCTATGAAGACTTAAGGTATGTGTATGTGATTATGTGTGTGTCTGTGTGTGTGTGAGTGTCTTTGTGTGTGTGTGTGTGTGTGTGTGTGTGTGAGAGGCTCTTTTGGTGGGGGGGGGTCGTGGACAGGGAGTACCATTGGGCACACACATGTGAATGAGTGGTTTAGCTAATGTTTGTTTGGTTGTGAATGCGTTTCGGCTAATGCTATTAGCACAGCTATGAGTTAAGGTGTGTGTGTATGTGTGTGTGTGTGCGTGTTTGTGTGTTTTTGTGTGTGTGTGAGGGATTTTGTGTGAGTTTGTTTAGGTGGGGGGGGGAGGGGGGGAGTACCAGGGCCCATCGCGGAGGAGCGGTGGAGCTGAGAAGCGGAGGAGCAGAGGAGCGAAGGTAATGTTTCTTCTCTCAGAGGCGGGGAAGCTTGGGGGCAGAAGAACCCCTTAGACGGGCTAATGTGAGCATTCTCCGGACATAGATCCCCCGGTCGTATGATTGGAGCTGCCGGACCATTGGGCACACACATGTGAATGAGTGGATGAGCTAATGTTTGTTTGGTTGTGGATGCGTTTCGGCTAATGCTATTAGCACAGCTATGATGAGTTAAGGTGTGTGTGTGTGTGTAAGTGTGTGTGTGTGTGTTTGTTTGTTTTTGTGTCTGTGTGAATGTGTTCGTGTGTGTATGTGTGAGAGTTTGTTTAGGTGGGGGGGGGTACCAGGGCCCATCGCGGAGGAGCGGAGGAGCGGTGGAGCGGAGAAGCGGAGGAATGGAGGAGCGGAGGTAATGTTTCTCTTCTCAAAGGCAGAGGATGGGAAGTTTGGGGGCAGTAGGACGCCGGTGCGAGCGATGCGTTTCAAGGCGTATTGCATGTGTGTATGGAGGGGGGGGTCTACAGGACACCGCAGACCGGCAATGGTGCACCTTCTCCGGACATCGATCCCCGAAACGTCGGCGTAGAGCTCCCGGAGCAGCCGGCGTGTACATGTGAATGAATGGAGGAGCTAATGTGTGTGTGTGGGGTGGTGGTGGTGTGGGGGGGGGGGCGTTTCGGCTAATGCTATCAGCACAGCTATGATTATCCCCAGAACGTTGAGAACGAGCTCCCGGAACTCCAGACATGCGTATATAAAAGAGTGGAATTAAGGTGTGTGTGAGTGTGTGTGTGTGTGTGTGTGTGTGTGTGTGTGTGTGTGTGTGTGTGTGTGTGTCTATGTGTGTGTGTGTGTGTGTGTGTGTGTGTGTGTGTGTGTGGGACAGAAATAATGTCGGGGACAGTAATTGTTATTAGCCTGCTGGCAGATGACACAACCTTAGTTTTGAAAAATGAACATCAAGTCCCAATAAGCGTTGAAAAAATTAAAACATTCTCCAAGGCTTCAGGATTGTCATTAAACTTAAAGAAATGCAAACTTCTTGAGCTGCATGACTCACCACTAAAGGAAATCAGTAATGTTCCTATCAAATCAGAAATAAAATACTTGAGCATTTTCCTATCTAAGGACCAAAAGTTAAATCAATCCAGGAACATTGAATCTAAACTGAATCAAAGTAAAGCAAAATTGAATATATGGCTCCAAAGAGATTTATCAATATTAGGCCGGATATATTTGACTAAAATGGAATGTTTATCCAGATGTATATACCCAGTGTATTCCAATGCTGCTCCAAATCAACTCATCAAATCTATTAACCAAATAAATTTCAACTTTATCTGGAGGAACAGACCACACCATCTAAAAAAATCACATATGGGGAAAGAAACAAGTGAGGGAGGGCTGAAAGTGATAGAGTTGGACTGCCTGAATGGGACATTGAAGGTGAACTGGTTGAAATCCTGGATCAAACATCATCATTTTTTCTGGTATTGTACTCCAAACTACTTATTCAACAAAGTCGGTGGCCTAAGTCTTCTGCTTATCTCTGACTTGGATATCAACAAGATTCCTGTCCAATTTTCAGAGTTCCATAAACAAATACTATTATACTGGAAAATGATATATGTACACAATTTCTCACCACACAGTACAATAATTTGGAACTATAGATATGTACTGCGTGGCAACAAACCTCTGTTTTACAAGGAATGCTTTGAGAAAGGTATATGGTCAATAATTGACTTGATGGATGACAATGGCAGTCGTCTAGACTATGAACAGTTCTGTACTACACACAGATTTAAGCCTCCCATATTAGAGTTGATAAAGTTACGAAACGCACTGTCTCGACAATTTGTATTCCTGACCAAAAATATAATGACGCACCAAACCGTACAACCACAGTTACCCCGACTATCACTCCAGGGAATCTCAATTCTGGACAGAAAGTGCAGCAACTCCTTTATTAGGACATGTTTCACAGGAAACTTATTCCCTGGACGTCAAAACAAAAATAATATTTGAAATAAATTTGATAAGGAATCGACTGCCACGCTGCGAACTATGTGTCTGACTCTACCCATACCCCCCAAGGCAAGAAGAGACCCACTTCTAAATTATGAATGACATCTACCCATCTAAGGAATTATTGCGGGTACGCTTTACTTTTGAAGATAATATTTGTACATTTTGTGAAGACAACATTGAAACCACTGACCATATATTTTTTCTCATTCTCATTCCATCGTCACCAGTTTCCCTCTCAACAGATGATATCACATTTGGTTTACTTATAAGCAACATAACAGATGAACTCTGTGTCAATGTTCTTTTAGGCCTGGCCAAGTTCTTCATTCACAAAAACAGAATGCAAAAATGCTCCCCAAATTTTAATTTCTTCATAAACGATTTTGAATTATAAAAAAAAATCCTTAAAACTTATGGAAAAATCCAAAAACTAAAAAATATACAGTTACCCATGTCTGAGATTCCTTTTTTTGGAAAAAAAGAAAAACAACTTAATTACATGTTATATTCCCCTTGCAATTTTTTTTTCGTTTTAATTTTTTATTTGTCTATCAATTGATTTAATTATTTCCTTTTAATTTCTTTTTTTGTCTAGCACTGTAAATTTCTCACAAACCGTTAACACTATTAACTTCTGATTACATACAGAACAAATGTCCTTATGTCCGTTGCTTCCTCATCCCTGGTTGTTTCATTGACATTCAGTTCTACCTTGCCATGTTTATTTGTACATTTGTATATTTGTGTGTACTATTTATGTTCAATTAAAAAAAAAAAAAAAAGAATGAGAGGCTGAGAAAATCTCCATGTCTCTCTCTCTCCCCCCCTTAATGCCCCCCCCCCCTCTTCCTCACGGCGGCCGACGCAATGTGATTCTCGCCGTTGTTGTGGAAGTAGGGTAAAGGATTCCCCGCGTCGGTGCGAGCGATGCGTTTCAAGGCGTATTGCATGTGTGTATGGAGGGGGGGGTCTACAGGATACCGCAGGCCGGCAATGGTGCACCTTCTGCGGACATCGATCACCGAAACGTCGGCGTGGAGCTCCCGGAGCAGCCGGCGTGTACATGTGAATGAATGGAGGAGCTAATGTGTGTGTGGTGGTGGTGGTCGGGGGGGGGGGGGGGGGGGGGCGTTTCGGCTTGACGGGAAAGAAACCAAATGTGTCACAAATGCAAAAGTTTGGTGCTGTGTGCTATGCATACAAGCACAACAAAAAGAAACTTGACTCAAGAGGTGAGAAGGGAGTTTTCATTGGATATGACAAAAATAGTCCAGCTTATTTTGTATATTATCCAAATAGTGAAAGAGTACTAAAACAGACTGCTAAAATTTGTGTCGAACCCATCTCCAGAGCAACAAACCCAGACAGAGATGAGCTCAGACCAGGATGATGATGATGATGATGATGATGATGATGATGATGATGATGATGATGATGATGATGATGATGATGATGATGATGATGATTATGATCAGTTAGACATTGAAAGAGGCAAGGAGTTCCCTCAATGCTGACAAGTGGATGAAATCTATGGACGAAGAGATGGAGTCATTGAGAGAGAAGAACACTTTTACCCTAACACAGCTACCCCAAGGCAAGTGTGCAGTGGGGGTGGGGGTGGGGGGTGGGGGGCGTATGCGCTAAAAAGAAATGAAGATGGCACAAATAAATATAAAGCTCGTTATGTTGCTAAGGGCTACAGTCAAAAGTATGGCACGGATTTCGAGGAAACATTTTCTCCAACAGCAAATATGACAAGTGTGAGGGTGTTTATGCAGAAATCAGTTCCGGAAAATTTGTTCTTACACCAAATGGATGTAAAGACAGCCTATCTTCATGCACCCATAGATTGTGAGCTCTGTGTAGAACAACCAGAAGGGTATGAAGTGACAAATAAAAAACAGAAGCTGGTGTGTAAACTTAAAAAGTCACTATACGTCCCTGAACAAGCCGGTCGTCATTGGGATCTGATGCTCCATTCTTACTTGATTGACAATGACTTTATTCAGAATGAAGCAGATCATTGTGTTTATGTCAAAGAAAACCAAAATGACAAAGTCATCATCATAATATGGGTAGATGATTTAATCATAGCTGCGAGTGATGAGGAAGTAATGAAAGAGGTGAAAATCATGCTTACAGCTAGATTTAAAATGAAGGACATGGGCAAAGTGATCAAAATCAATACCCAGAAAATATGTCAGTCAGAAGAGTGTGTTAAGATGTCACAAAGAAAATATTTGGAAAGGTAGCCCTACAGTATTGTCCAACACAAGAGATGCCGGCACATGTTATGACAAAGCCTGCATCACAGTTTAAGTTGTTGAATTTTTCAAAGTTGTTGTTTTTTGTTTGGGTCATGAGTATTTTATTTTGATGTAAATGGGCAAAGATACCAATAATATGAGAGCAAGTGGGGGCGTTGTTAACTGAGAAATATGCTCTCAATTATTTTCCGTTTTATTTCCAAGGGCCAGTCTCAGCTTCCGGTCAACAGGATCCCGCAGACCGGCCAAGGTGCACCTTCTTCGGACACGGATCCCCGTGACGTCGGCGTGAAGCTCCGGGAGCACCAGACATGCACATATGAATAAGCGAAGGAGTCAACTCCATAAGTCCTCCACTCACGGCCTCGGTGTCACTGAATCGAGCAATTTGGTTTTTAATGTTTAAAAATCGGCTTAACATTGAGGTCGAAAACACAGCGGTATCGTTAAAATACAGTAACAGGGTGATAACATCCATGTAAGAAGTGGAGGGGGATTTATTGCACTCACGGCCCCACTTGTTTATTCCTCTCATACGCAGCAGCCAGATCACCTGCTGGAGCTCCAAGCGCTGTGCACAGTCGGATGCCGCCATCTAGCGGACATAAAATGTAACGAAGCGGAGGGAGAAAGCCATCCGGTGTTCCCCGAGTAGCGGCGACAACGAGTTTAGAGCCGTGGAGAAGGTTTGCTTCCCCCCCAACCTCTCTTTCTTACTTCTTCTTCTTCTTCTTCTTCTTCTTCTTCTTCTTCTTCTTCTTCTTCTTCTTCTTCTTCTTCTTCTTCCCCTTCTTCTTCTTCTTCTTCTTCTTCTTCTTCTTCTTCTTCTTCTTCTTCTTTTGTCTTTTCCCGTCAGGTGTGGCCACAGCGAGTCAACTTTCTCCATCCAACCCTATTCTCCGTATCCTCCTCTCTCACACCAACTACCTTCATATCCTCTCTCACCACGTCCATAAATCCTCTCTTTGGTCTTCCTCGAGACCTCTTGCCTTGCAGCTCCAATTCCAGCATCCGTCTACCAATATATTCTCTATCCCTCCTCTGTACATGACCGAACCATCTCAGTCTGGCTTCTCTGACCTTCTCTCCAAAACATCGAACATGTGCTGTTCCTCTGATACTCATTCCTGATCCTATCAATCCTGGTCACTCCGTAAGAGAACCTCAACATCTTCATATCTGCAACCTCTAGTTCTGCCTGCTGTCTTTTTGTCATTGTAACAGTTTCTAGTCCATACATCATCGCTGGTCTAACCACTGTCTTGTACACCTTTGTACACCTTGGTAATGGGCAACCCCGTATCTGACCATGTGACAAAGCCAAGCAGTGCAGACAATGTGAGACGATCAACTAGAACCAAAAAGAAGCCCAGTTACTTTAATAGTTATGTGACTAGTGCTATTGACGATGACCAAGTGTTCACTAACATTGACTACTGTTATAGACTGGCGTGTGGTGTCCCACAGACATTTAAAGAGGCAAGGAGTTCACTTAATGCTGACAAGTGGATGAAATCTATGGACGAAGAGATGGAATCATTGAGAGAGAAGAACACTTTTACCCTAACACAGCTACCCCAAGGCAAGTGTGCAGTGGGGGTGGGGGTGGGGGGTGGGGGGCGTAAGCGCTAAAAAGAAATGAAGATGGCACAAACAAATATAAAGCTCGGTATGTTGCTAAGGGCTACTGTCAAAAGTATGGCACGGATTTCGAGGAAACATTTTCTCCAACAGCAAATATGACAAGTGTGAGGGTGTTAATGCAGAAATCAGTTCAGGAATATTTGTTACTACACCAAATGGATGTAAAGACAGCCTATCTTCATGCACCCATAGATTGTGAGCTCTGTGTAGAACAACCAGAAGGGTATGAAGTAACAAATACAAAACAGAAGCTGGTGCGTAAACTTGAAAAGTCACTATACGGCCTTAAACAGGCAGTTCGTAATTGGAATCTGACGCTCCATTCTTACTTGATTGACAATGACTTTATTCAGAATGAAGCAGATCATTGTGTCTATGTCAAAGAAAACCAAAATGACAAAGTCATCATCATAATATGGGTAGATGATTTAATCATAGCTGCAAGTAATGAGGAAGTAATGAAAGAGGTGAAAATCATGCTTACAGCTAGATTTAAAATGAAGGACTTGGGCAAAGTGATCAAAATCAACACCCAGAAAATATGTCAGTCAGAAGAGTGTGTTAAGATGTCACAAAGAAAATATGTGGAAAGGTAGCCCTACAGTATTGTCCAACACAAGAGATGCCGGCACATGTTATGACAAAGCCTGCATCGCAGTTTAAGTTGTTGAATTTTTCAAATTTTTGTTTGTCGTTTGGGTCATGAGTATTTTATTTTGATGTAAATGGGCAAAGATACCAATAATATGAGAGCAAGTGGGGGCGTTGTTAACTGAGAAATATGCTCTCAATTATTTTCCGTTTTATTTCCAAGGGCCAGTCTCAACTTCCCAGTCAACAGGACCCCGCAGACCGGCCAAGGTGCACCTTCTTCGGACACGGATCCCCGTGACGTCGGCGTGAAGCTCCGGGAGCACCAGACATGCACTTATGAATAAGCGGAGGAGTCAACTCCATAAGTCCTCCACTCAGGGCCTCGGTGTCACTGAATCGAGCAATTTGGTTTTTAATGTTTAAAAATCGGCTTAACATTGAGGTGGAAAACACAGCGGTATCGTTAAAATACAGTAACAGGGTGATAACATCCATGTAAGAAGTGGAGGGGGATTTATTGCACTCACGGCCCCACTTGTTTATTCCTCTCATACGCAGCAGCCAGATCACCTGCTGGAGCTCCAAGCGCTGTGCACAGTCGGATGCCGCCATCTAGCGGACATAAAATGTAACGAAGCGGAGGGAGAAAGCCATCCGGTGATCCCCAAGTAGCGGCGACGAACGAGTTTAGAGCCGTGGAGAAGATTTGCTTTGGGTAGATGATTTAATTATTGCAGCAGAGTGTTGCATGGTTTTCAGGGAGGAGTTGAGAAAGGGTCTGGGTGGTCAGGGAGAGCTTCCAGATGATTGGACAACAACAGCTAGTGTGATCAGGGAGACAGGTAGAAGAGTACTTGGTGTGTCATCTGGAAGGAAAGTAGATAAGGAGACTTGGTGGTGGAATGAGGAAGTGCAGGAGTGTATACAGAGAAAATGGTTAGCGAAGAAGAAGTGGGATACTGAGAGGACTGAAGAGAACAGACAGGAGTTCAGGGAGATGCGGCGAAAGGTAAAGATAGAGGTAGCAAAGGCAAAACAAAGGGCTTATGATGACTTGTATGCTCGGTTGGATAGTAAGGAGGCTGAAAATGATCTATACAAGTTGGCGAAACAGAGAGATAAAGATGGAAAGGATGTACAGCAGGTCCGGGTGATAAAGGACAGAGAGGGAAATGTATTGACAGATGCTAGAAGAGTGACAGGAAGATGGAAAGAGTACTTTGAAGAGCTGATGAATGTGGAAAATGAAAGAGAGGCAAGGGTAGAAGAGGTGATTATTGTAGACCACAAAGTAGCAAAAATGAGTAAAAGTGAAGTGAGGAAGGCATTGAAGAGGATGAAGAGTGGAAAAGCAGTTGGTCCTGATGATATACCTGTGGAGGTGTGGAAGTGTCTAGGAGAGGCAGCGGTAGATTTTCTGACTAGATTATTCAACAGGATCTTAGAGAGTGAGAAGATGCCTGAAGAATGGAGACAAAGTGTGATGGTGCCTATTTTTAAGAATAAAGGGGATGTGCAGAATTGTGGCAACTACAGAGGGATAAAGTTGATGAGCCATACAATGAAGTTATGGGAAAGAGTAGTGGAAACTAGACTGAGAGCAGAAGTCAGCATTTGTGAACAGCAGTATGGCTTCATGCCTAGGAAGAGTACTACAGATGCAGTATTTGCGTTGAGAATGCTAATAGAAAAGTACAGAGAAGGCCAGAGGGAGCTGCATTGCGTTTTCGTAGACCTAGAAAAAGCATATGACAGGGTGCCAAGAGAGGAGCTCTGGTATTGTATGAGGAAGTCTGGAGTGGCAGAGAAGTATGTTAGACTGGTGCAGGACATGTATGCCAGCTGTGAGACACTGGTACGGTGTGCTGTAGGGGTAACCGAGAAGTTCAAGGTGGAGGTGGGACTCCATCAGGGATCAGCTCTGAGCCCCTTCTTGTTCGCAATGGTGATGGGTAGGCTGACAGATGAGGTTAGACAGGAATCCCCATGGACCATGATGTTTGCGGATGACATTGTGATCTGTAGTGAGAGCAGACAACAGGTAGAGGAAAATCTAGAGAGGTGGAGGTATGCTCTGGAAAGGAGAGGAATGAAAGTTAGTCACAGCAAGACAGAATATATGTGTGTGAACGAGAGGAACTCGGGTGGAGCGGTGAGGCCACAGGGAGTGGAGATCAAGAAGCTGGAGGATTTCAGGTACTTAGGGTCAACAGTCCAGAGCAACGGAGAGTGCGTAAAAGAGGTGAAGAGACGGGTCCAAGCAGGTTGGAATGGCTGGAGAAAAGTGTCAGGGGTACTATGTGATAGAAGACTATCGGCCAGAATAAAAGGAAAGGTGTACAAGACAGTGGTGAGACCAGCGATGATTGGCGATGATGATAAAGGACTAGAACCTGTTCCAATGACCAAAAGACAGCAGACAGAACTAGAGGTTGCAGAGATGAAGATGTTGAGGTTCTCTTTGGGAGTGACCAGGATGGATAGGATCAGGAATGAGTCTATCAGAGGGACGGCACATGTTTGATGTTTTGGAGAGAAGGTCAGAGAAGCCAGACTGAGATGGTTCGGTCATGTACAGAGAAGAGATAGTGAATATATTGGTAGACGGATGCTGGAAATGGAGCTGCCAGGCAATAGGTCTCGAGGAAGACCAAAGAGAAGATTTATGGACGTAGTGAGAGAGGATATGAAGGTAGCTGGCGTGAGAGAGGAAGATACAGAGAATAGGGTTAGATGGAGAAGGTTGACTCGCTGTGGCGACCCCTGATGGGAAAAGCCGAAAGAAGAAGAAGAAGATTTAATTATTGCAGCAAGCAGCAATGATGCACTCAGCACATTTAAACAGAACATGAAATTCAAGTTCAACATGAAAGACCTGGGGAAACTATTATATTTTTTTGGCATACAATTTGAACAAAAGGGGGATGAAATCAAAATGAACCAGACAAAGTACATCCTAAAAATGCTAGAGAGATTTGGAATGTCAGAATGTAAAGCAAGATCTACTCCAAGTGAGCAAAAATTAGAGGGCATCCCTGTAGCTGATGAAAATGAGCAAAGTGAACCTGTCGACCCCAAAGAATATCGTGAGATTGTAGGCAGTCTTATTTATGCCATGACTTGCACCAGACCTGATATCAGCTGGATAGTGAGCAAACTATCACAGAATCTGGCAATGCCAAAAGTAGAAAACTTAGTAGCCGCAAAACATGTCCTGAGGTATTTGAAGGGGACAGCTGATTATGAACTAAGTTTCAAGACAAATAAGGAGGATTTGAACCTGATAGCTTACAGTGATTCAGACTGGGCATCGTCTGTAGAAGACAGACGTAGCACTACAGGCTACTGTTTCAGTTTAACAAAACAAGGCCCAGCCATTGCATGGAAGTCAAGGAAACAGCCCACAGTGGCCCTGTCAACATGTGAGGCTGAATACATCGGCCGAGCCACCACCGCACAAGAAAACATGTACCTGTCTCAACTGTTAAACGGTATGGAAAACAAAATGTACAGTTGCACAACAATCTACGGAGACAATCAGGGGGCCATCGCACTGAGTAAGAATCCTGTAAACAGACAAAGGTCAAAACACATTGATGTAAAATATCATTTCATTCGTGAAGCACTCAGTGAGGGTTAAATAAATCTTATCTATTGTCCATCAGAGGACATGTTGGCAGACATCTCGACAAAACTCATGACAAAGGTAAAAATAGAAACATTCAAAAAGTGGTTCTTTGGAAATTAAAATGTCCAAAGATTTTTTTTGGATGTTGAGATCAAGAGGGGGTGTTGAGATAGGTGATCTCATTAGTTTTATTTCAGTTTACAGTCTAGTATACATATGTTGTATTTGTATCTACTCTCAGGAAATGCATGGCACTTTATGACAAGGTTTGGGACTTGTTTTAGTTTTTCGCGACTGTTCAGCTAACTTGACGTTAACTTCTACGTCAGTGTTTTTTTTTTGGTATAGCGGTGCTGGCGGGAATTTTTCCCTCACTCTGTACTGTACATGTCCCATGGCTAACCGATGTTGATTCCCGGAGCTGTGAAGAAGAAAATAAAAGACGATTCAAACAAGGCAAACTTGTGAATTCCTTCCGAAACATGGAAAACGAAGAAGCTGCGAACTTAAACGCAACAGTTTGGTTGTGGATGCGTTTCGGCTAATGCTATTAGCACAGCTATGATGAGTTAAGGTGTGTTTGTGTGTGTGTGTGTGTGTGTGTGTGTGTGTGTCTGTGTGTGTGTGTGTGCGTGTGTGTGAGTGTGAATTTGTTTAGGTGGGGGGGGGTCGCGGACAGGGAGTACCGGGGCCTCGAGCGGATGAGCTGAGAAGCGGAGGAGCGGAGGTAATGTTTCTCCTCTCAGAGGCGGGGAAGCTTGGGGGCAGAAGAACCCCTTAGACCGGCCAATGTGAGCCTTCTCCGGACATAGATCACCCGGACGTATGACTGGAGCTCCCGCACCTCTAGGCACACACATATGTGAATGAGTGGATGAGCTAATGTTTCTTTTGTTGTGGATACGTTTTGGCCAATGCTATTAGCACAGCTATGATGAGTTCAGGTGTGTGTGTGTGTGTGTGTGTTTGTGTGTGTGTTGGTGTGTGTGTGTGTGTGTGTGTGTGTGTGTGTGTGTGTGTGCGTGTGTTTATCTGTGTGTGAGAGTTTGTTTTGGTGGTGGGGGGGGGGGGGGGGGGGGTTCCCGCGGACAGGGAGTACCAGGGCCTGGAGCGGATGAGGTGAGGAGCGGAGGAGGGCAGAAGCCCGGACCGTGATTCGCCTATGTCCAGCGGTTCGGGAGTTCCAGGGCCAAAAGCGGAGAAGCGGAGGACAGCAAAAGCCCTGTTCGCAATTCACCTGAGTCCGGCGGATCGGTAGTATCTGGTTCCGCAGCGGAGGCGCGGAGGAGCGGAGGAGCGGAGCAAAGCGGAAGCCCGTCTTAACAACAAGGAAATTACAGATGAGGCTATAATTTCCACAGAAATCTTTAAATTCTATCGCCACCTATACACTTCGACATTGTCAAAAAGCGATTGTGACTCCTTTCCAACAAATATTCCTCAATATATCCCAAAAATAAACAACAACAAACAATATATGTTTGTTTTGTATATGTTTATATATAAACAACAAAAAATATACAGTTTGATATCTGAGATTCCTTGTGAGTCGCCAACTTAATTACATGTTGTACTCCCCTTGCAATCTTTTTTTCGTTTTAATTTTTTATTAGTCTATCTATTGATTTAATTATTTCCTTTTAATTTCTTTTTTTGTCTAGCATTGTAAATTTCTCACAAACCGTTAACACTATTAACTTCTGATTCCATACAGAACGAATGTCCTTATGTCCTTTGCTTCCTCATGCCTGGTTGTTTCATTGACATTCAGTGCTACCTTGCCATGTTTATTTGTACATTTGTATAGTTGTGTGTACTATTTATGTTCAATTAAAAAAAAAAAAAAAGAATGAGAGGCTGAGAAAATCTCCATGTCTCTCTCTCTCCCCCCCATAATGCCCCCCCCCCCCCTTCCGACGCAACGCGATTCTCGCCGTTGTTGTGGAAGTAGGGTAAAGGATTCCCCGCGTCGGTGCGAGCGATGCGTTTCAAGGCGTATTGCATGTGTGTATGGAGGGGGGGGGGGTCTACAGGACACCGCAGACCGGCAATGGTGCACCTTCTGCGGACATCGATCACCGAAACGTCGGCGTGGAGCTCCCGGAGCAGCCGGCGTGTACATGTGAATGAATGGAGGAGCTAATGTGTGTGGGGTGGTGGTGGTGGTGGTGGTGTGGGGGGGGCGCGTTTCGGCGAATGCTATCAGCACAGCTATGATTATCCCCAGAACGTTGAGAACGAGCTCCCGGAACTCCAGACATGCGTATATAAAAGAGTGGAATTAAAGTGTGTGTGAGTGTGTGTGTGTGTGTGTGTGTGTGTGTGTGTGTGTGTGTGTGTGTGTGTGTGTGTGTGTGTGTGTGTGTATGTGTGTATGTGTGGGACAGAAATAATGTCGGGGACAGAAATTGTTATTAGCCTGCTGGCAGATGACACAACCTTAGTTTTGAAAAATGAACATCAAGTCCCAATAAGCGTTGAAAAAATTAAAACATTCTCCAAGGCTTCAGGATTGTCATTAAACTTAAAGAAATGCAAACTTCTTGAGCTGCCACTAAAGGAAAACAGCAATGTTCCTATCAAATCAGAAATAAAATACTTGAGCATTTTCCTATCTAAGGACCAAAAGTTAAATCAGTCCAGGAACATTGAATCTAAACTGAATCAAAGTAAAGCTAAATTGAATATATGGCTCCAAAGAGATTTATCAATATTAGGCCGGATATATTTGACTAAAATGGAATGTTTATCCAGATGTATATACCCAGTGTATTCCAATGCTGCTCCAAATCAACTCATCAAATCTATTAACCAAATAAATTTCAACTTTATCTGGAGGAACAGACCACACCATCTAAAAAAATCACATACGGTGAAAGAAACAAGTGAAGGAGGGCTGGAAGTGATAGAGTTGGACTGCCTGAATGGGACATTGAAGGTGAACTGGTTGAAATCCTGGATCAAACATCATCATTCTTTCTGGTATTGTACTCCAAACTACTTATTCAACATAGTCGGTGGCCTAAGTCTTCTACTTATCTCTGACTTGGATATCAACAAGATTCCTGTCCAATTTTCAGGGTTCCATAAACAAATACTATTATACTGGAAAATGATATATGTACACAATTTCTCACCACACAGTACAATAATTTGGAACAATAGATATGTACTGCGTGGCAACAAACCTCTGTTTTACAAGGAATGCTTTGAGAAAGGTATATGGTCAATAATTGACTTGATGGATGACAATGGCAGTCCTCTAGACTATGAACAGTTCTGTACTACACACAGATTTAAGCCTCCCATATTAGAGTTGATAAAGTTACGAAACGCACTGCCTCGACAATTTGTATTCCTGACCAAAAATATAATGACGCACCGAACCGTACAACCACAGTTACCCCGACTATCACTCCAGGGAATCTCAATTCTGGACAGAAAGTGCAGCAACTCCTTTATTAGGACATGTTTCACAGGAAACTTATTCCCTGGACGTCAAAACAAAAATAATATTTGAAATGAATTTGATAAGGAATCGATTGCCACGCTGCGAACTATGTATCTGACTCTACCCATACCCCCCAAGACACAAAGAAACCCACTTCTAAATTATGAATGACATCTACCCATCTAAGGAATTATTGAGGGTACGCTTTACTTTTGAAGATAATATTTGTACATTTTGTGAAGACAACATTGAAACCACTGACCATATATTTTTTCTCATTCTCATTCCATCGTCACCAGTTTCCCTCTCAAAAGATGATATCACATTTGGTTTACTTATAAGCAACATAACAGATGAACTCTGTGTCAATGTTCTTTTAGGCCTGGCCAAGTTCTTCATTCACAAAAACAGAATGCAAAAATTCTCCCCAAATTTTAATTTCTTCATAAACGATTTTGAATTATAAAAAAAAATCCTTAAAACTTATGGAAAAATCCAAAAACTAAAAAATATACAGTTACCCATGTCTGAGATTCCTTTTTTTGGAAAAAAAGAAAAACAACTTAATTACATGTTATATTCCCCTTGCAATTGTTTTTTCGTTTTAATTTTTTATTTGTCTATCTATTGATTTAATTATTTCCTTTTAATTTCTTTTTTTGTCTAGCACTGTAAATTTCTCACAAACCGTTAACACTATTAACTTCTGATTACATACAGAACAAATGTCCTTATGTCCGTTGCTTCCTCATCCCTGGTTGTTTCATTGACATTCAGTTCTACCTTGCCATGTTTATTTGTACATTTGTATATTTGTGTGTACTATTTATGTTCAATTAAAAACAGTTTGATGTCTGAGATTCCTTGTGAACGGCCAACTTAATTACATGTTATATTCCCCTTACAATTTTTTTTTTTAGTTTTTAATTTTATTTTTCTATCTATTTATTTAATTATTCCCTTTTAATTTTCTGTTTTTGTCTAGCATTAAAAATTTCTCGCAAACCGTTAACACTATTAACTTCTGATTACATACAGAACGAATGCCCTTATGTCCCCCCCCCCCGTCCCCCCCGCTTTTTCCTTACGGTGGCAGACACTGAGATCAAAAGCAAATGGGTGTCATTGTAATGCAGTAACAGGGTGATAACAGCCGTGTTTGAAGTGTGTAGGGGCTTATAGGAGAGCAGAAGCACGTCACGCTATTCGCCTGAGTTCGGAGGATCGGGAGTACCAGGGCCCATAGCGGAGGAGCAGAGGAGTTGAGAAGCGGAGGAGCGGAGGAGCGGAGTTATGTTTCTCTTCTCAAAGGCGGGGAAGCTTGGGGGCAGCAGGACCCCTTAGACCGGCCAATGTGAGCCTTCTCCGGACATAGATCACCCGGACGTATGACTGGAGCTCCCGTACCTCTGGGCACACACATATGTGAATGAGTGGATGAGCTAATGTTTCTTTTGTTGTGGATACGTTTTGGCCAATGCTATTAGCACAGCTATGATGAGTTCAGGTGTGTGTGTGTGTGTGTATGGGTGTGTGTTTGTGTGTGTGTTGGTGTGTGTGTGTGTGTGTGTGTGTGTGTGTGTGTGTGTGTGTGTGTGTGTGTGCGTGTGTTTATCTGTGTGTGAGAGTTTGTTTTGGTGGTGGGGGGGGGGGGGGTTCCCGCGGACAGGGAGTACCAGGGCCTGGAGCGGATGAGGTGAGGAGCGGAGGAGGGCAGAAGCCCGGACCGTGATTCGCCTATGTCCAGCGGTTCGGGAGTTCCAGGGCCAAAAGCGGAGAAGCGGAGGACAGCAAAAGCCCTGTCCGCAATTCACCTGAGTCCGCCGGATCGGTAGTATCTGGTTCCGCAGCGGAGGCGCGGAGGAGCGGAGGAGCGGAGCAAAGCGGAAGCCCGTCTTAACAACAAGGAAATTACAGATGAGGCTATAATTTCCACAGAAATCTTTAAATTCTATCGCCACCTATACACTTCGACATTGTCAAAAAGCGATTGTGACTCCTTTCCAACAAATATTCCTCAATATATCCCAAAAATAAACAACAACAAACAATATATGTTTGTTTTGTATATGTTTATATATAAACAACAAAAAATATACAGTTTGATATCTGAGATTCCTTGTGAGTCGCCAACTTAATTACATGTTGTACTCCCCTTGCAATCTTTTTTTCGTTTTAATTTTTTATTAGTCTATCTATTGATTTAATTATTTCCTTTTAATTTCTTTTTTTGTCTAGCATTGTAAATTTCTCACAAACCGTTAACACTATTAACTTCTGATTCCATACAGAACGAATGTCCTTATGTCCTTTGCTTCCTCATGCCTGGTTGTTTCATTGACATTCAGTGCTACCTTGCCATGTTTATTTGTACATTTGTATAGTTGTGTGTACTATTTATGTTCAATTAAAAAAAAAAAAAAGAATGAGAGGCTGAGAAAATCTCCATGTCTCTCTCTCTCCCCCCCATAATGCCCCCCCCCCCCCCCCCCCTTCCGACGCAACGCGATTCTCGCCGTTGTTGTGGAAGTAGGGTAAAGGATTCCCCGCGTCGGTGCGAGCGATGCGTTTCAAGGCGTATTGCATGTGTGTATGGAGGGGGGGGGGGTCTACAGGACACCGCAGACCGGCAATGGTGCACCTTCTGCGGACATCGATCACCGAAACGTCGGCGTGGAGCTCCCGGAGCAGCCGGCGTGTACATGTGAATGAATGGAGGAGCTAATGTGTGTGGGGTGGTGGTGGTGGTGGTGGTGTGGGGGGGGCGCGTTTCGGCGAATGCTATCAGCACAGCTATGATTATCCCCAGAACGTTGAGAACGAGCTCCCGGAACTCCAGACATGCGTATATAAAAGAGTGGAATTAAAGTGTGTGTGAGTGTGTGTGTGTGTGTGTGTGTGTGTGTGTGTGTGTGTGTGTGTGTGTGTGTGTGTGTGTGTGTGTGTGTATGTGTGTATGTGTGGGACAGAAATAATGTCGGGGACAGAAATTGTTATTAGCCTGCTGGCAGATGACACAACCTTAGTTTTGAAAAATGAACATCAAGTCCCAATAAGCGTTGAAAAAATTAAAACATTCTCCAAGGCTTCAGGATTGTCATTAAACTTAAAGAAATGCAAACTTCTTGAGCTGCCACTAAAGGAAAACAGCAATGTTCCTATCAAATCAGAAATAAAATACTTGAGCATTTTCCTATCTAAGGACCAAAAGTTAAATCAGTCCAGGAACATTGAATCTAAACTGAATCAAAGTAAAGCTAAATTGAATATATGGCTCCAAAGAGATTTATCAATATTAGGCCGGATATATTTGACTAAAATGGAATGTTTATCCAGATGTATATACCCAGTGTATTCCAATGCTGCTCCAAATCAACTCATCAAATCTATTAACCAAATAAATTTCAACTTTATCTGGAGGAACAGACCACACCATCTAAAAAAATCACATACGGTGAAAGAAACAAGTGAAGGAGGGCTGGAAGTGATAGAGTTGGACTGCCTGAATGGGACATTGAAGGTGAACTGGTTGAAATCCTGGATCAAACATCATCATTCTTTCTGGTATTGTACTCCAAACTACTTATTCAACATAGTCGGTGGCCTAAGTCTTCTACTTATCTCTGACTTGGATATCAACAAGATTCCTGTCCAATTTTCAGGGTTCCATAAACAAATACTATTATACTGGAAAATGATATATGTACACAATTTCTCACCACACAGTACAATAATTTGGAACAATAGATATGTACTGCGTGGCAACAAACCTCTGTTTTACAAGGAATGCTTTGAGAAAGGTATATGGTCAATAATTGACTTGATGGATGACAATGGCAGTCCTCTAGACTATGAACAGTTCTGTACTACACACAGATTTAAGCCTCCCATATTAGAGTTGATAAAGTTACGAAACGCACTGCCTCGACAATTTGTATTCCTGACCAAAAATATAATGACGCACCGAACCGTACAACCACAGTTACCCCGACTATCACTCCAGGGAATCTCAATTCTGGACAGAAAGTGCAGCAACTCCTTTATTAGGACATGTTTCACAGGAAACTTATTCCCTGGACGTCAAAACAAAAATAATATTTGAAATGAATTTGATAAGGAATCGATTGCCACGCTGCGAACTATGTATCTGACTCTACCCATACCCCCCAAGACACAAAGAAACCCACTTCTAAATTATGAATGACATCTACCCATCTAAGGAATTATTGAGGGTACGCTTTACTTTTGAAGATAATATTTGTACATTTTGTGAAGACAACATTGAAACCACTGACCATATATTTTTTCTCATTCTCATTCCATCGTCACCAGTTTCCCTCTCAAAAGATGATATCACATTTGGTTTACTTATAAGCAACATAACAGATGAACTCTGTGTCAATGTTCTTTTAGGCCTGGCCAAGTTCTTCATTCACAAAAACAGAATGCAAAAATTCTCCCCAAATTTTAATTTCTTCATAAACGATTTTGAATTATAAAAAAAAATCCTTAAAACTTATGGAAAAATCCAAAAACTAAAAAATATACAGTTACCCATGTCTGAGATTCCTTTTTTTGGAAAAAAAGAAAAACAACTTAATTACATGTTATATTCCCCTTGCAATTGTTTTTTCGTTTTAATTTTTTATTTGTCTATCTATTGATTTAATTATTTCCTTTTAATTTCTTTTTTTGTCTAGCACTGTAAATTTCTCACAAACCGTTAACACTATTAACTTCTGATTACATACAGAACAAATGTCCTTATGTCCGTTGCTTCCTCATGCCTGGTTGTTTCATTGACATTCAGTTCTACCTTGCCATGTTTATTTGTACATTTGTATATTTGTGTGTACTATTTATGTTCAATTAAAAACAGTTTGATGTCTGAGATTCCTTGTGAACGGCCAACTTAATTACATGTTATATTCCCCTTACAATTTTTTTTTTTAGTTTTTAATTTTATTTTTCTATCTATTTATTTAATTATTCCCTTTTAATTTTCTGTTTTTGTCTAGCATTAAAAATTTCTCGCAAACCGTTAACACTATTAACTTCTGATTACATACAGAACGAATGCCCTTATGTCCCCCCCCCCCCCCCGTCCCCCCCGCTTTTTCCTTACGGTGGCAGACACTGAGATCAAAAGCAAATGGGTGTCATTGTAATGCAGTAACAGGGTGATAACAGCCGTGTTTGAAGTGTGTAGGGGCTTATAGGAGAGCAGAAGCACGTCACGCTATTCGCCTGAGTTCGGAGGATCGGGAGTACCAGGGCCCATAGCGGAGGAGCAGAGGAGTTGAGAAGCGGAGGAGCGGAGGAGCGGAGTTATGTTTCTCTTCTCAAAGGCGGGGAAGCTTGGGGGCAGCAGGACCCCTTAGACCGGCCAATGTGAGCCTTCTCCGGACATAGATCACCCGGACGTATGACTGGAGCTCCCGTACCTCTGGGCACACACATATGTGAATGAGTGGATGAGCTAATGTTTCTTTTGTTGTGGATACGTTTTGGCCAATGCTATTAGCACAGCTATGATGAGTTCAGGTGTGTGTGTGTGTGTGTATGGGTGTGTGTTTGTGTGTGTGTTGGTGTGTGTGTGTGTGTGTGTGTGTGTGTGTGTGTGTGTGTGTGTGTGTGCGTGTGTTTATCTGTGTGTGAGAGTTTGTTTTGGTGGTGGGGGGGGGGGGGTTCCCGCGGACAGGGAGTACCAGGGCCTGGAGCGGATGAGGTGAGGAGCGGAGGAGGGCAGAAGCCCGGACCGTGATTCGCCTATGTCCAGCGGTTCGGGAGTTCCAGGGCCAAAAGCGGAGAAGCGGAGGACAGCAAAAGCCCTGTCCGCAATTCACCTGAGTCCGCCGGATCGGTAGTATCTGGTTCCGCAGCGGAGGCGCGGAGGAGCGGAGGAGCGGAGCAAAGCGGAAGCCCGTCTTAACAACAAGGAAATTACAGATGAGGCTATAATTTCCACAGAAATCTTTAAATTCTATCGCCACCTATACACTTCGACATTGTCAAAAAGCGATTGTGACTCCTTTCCAACAAATATTCCTCAATATATCCCAAAAATAAACAACAACAAACAATATATGTTTGTTTTGTATATGTTTATATATAAACAACAAAAAATATACAGTTTGATATCTGAGATTCCTTGTGAGTCGCCAACTTAATTACATGTTGTACTCCCCTTGCAATCTTTTTTTCGTTTTAATTTTTTATTAGTCTATCTATTGATTTAATTATTTCCTTTTAATTTCTTTTTTTGTCTAGCATTGTAAATTTCTCACAAACCGTTAACACTATTAACTTCTGATTCCATACAGAACGAATGTCCTTATGTCCTTTGCTTCCTCATGCCTGGTTGTTTCATTGACATTCAGTGCTACCTTGCCATGTTTATTTGTACATTTGTATAGTTGTGTGTACTATTTATGTTCAATTAAAAAAAAAAAAAAGAATGAGAGGCTGAGAAAATCTCCATGTCTCTCTCTCTCCCCCCCATAATGCCCCCCCCCCCCCCCTTCCGACGCAACGCGATTCTCGCCGTTGTTGTGGAAGTAGGGTAAAGGATTCCCCGCGTCGGTGCGAGCGATGCGTTTCAAGGCGTATTGCATGTGTGTATGGAGGGGGGGGGGGGTCTACAGGACACCGCAGACCGGCAATGGTGCACCTTCTGCGGACATCGATCACCGAAACGTCGGCGTGGAGCTCCCGGAGCAGCCGGCGTGTACATGTGAATGAATGGAGGAGCTAATGTGTGTGGGGTGGTGGTGGTGGTGGTGGTGTGGGGGGGGCGCGTTTCGGCGAATGCTATCAGCACAGCTATGATTATCCCCAGAACGTTGAGAACGAGCTCCCGGAACTCCAGACATGCGTATATAAAAGAGTGGAATTAAAGTGTGTGTGAGTGTGTGTGTGTGTGTGTGTGTGTGTGTGTGTGTGTGTGTGTGTGTGTGTGTGTGTGTGTGTGTGTGTGTGTATGTGTGTATGTGTGGGACAGAAATAATGTCGGGGACAGAAATTGTTATTAGCCTGCTGGCAGATGACACAACCTTAGTTTTGAAAAATGAACATCAAGTCCCAATAAGCGTTGAAAAAATTAAAACATTCTCCAAGGCTTCAGGATTGTCATTAAACTTAAAGAAATGCAAACTTCTTGAGCTGCCACTAAAGGAAAACAGCAATGTTCCTATCAAATCAGAAATAAAATACTTGAGCATTTTCCTATCTAAGGACCAAAAGTTAAATCAGTCCAGGAACATTGAATCTAAACTGAATCAAAGTAAAGCTAAATTGAATATATGGCTCCAAAGAGATTTATCAATATTAGGCCGGATATATTTGACTAAAATGGAATGTTTATCCAGATGTATATACCCAGTGTATTCCAATGCTGCTCCAAATCAACTCATCAAATCTATTAACCAAATAAATTTCAACTTTATCTGGAGGAACAGACCACACCATCTAAAAAAATCACATACGGTGAAAGAAACAAGTGAAGGAGGGCTGGAAGTGATAGAGTTGGACTGCCTGAATGGGACATTGAAGGTGAACTGGTTGAAATCCTGGATCAAACATCATCATTCTTTCTGGTATTGTACTCCAAACTACTTATTCAACATAGTCGGTGGCCTAAGTCTTCTACTTATCTCTGACTTGGATATCAACAAGATTCCTGTCCAATTTTCAGGGTTCCATAAACAAATACTATTATACTGGAAAATGATATATGTACACAATTTCTCACCACACAGTACAATAATTTGGAACAATAGATATGTACTGCGTGGCAACAAACCTCTGTTTTACAAGGAATGCTTTGAGAAAGGTATATGGTCAATAATTGACTTGATGGATGACAATGGCAGTCCTCTAGACTATGAACAGTTCTGTACTACACACAGATTTAAGCCTCCCATATTAGAGTTGATAAAGTTACGAAACGCACTGCCTCGACAATTTGTATTCCTGACCAAAAATATGACGCACCGAACCGTACAACCACAGTTACCCCGACTATCACTCCAGGGAATCTCAATTCTGGACAGAAAGTGCAGCAACTCCTTTATTAGGACATGTTTCACAGGAAACTTATTCCCTGGACGTCAAAACAAAAATAATATTTGAAATGAATTTGATAAGGAATCGATTGCCACGCTGCGAACTATGTATCTGACTCTACCCATACCCCCCAAGACACAAAGAAACCCACTTCTAAATTATGAATGACATCTACCCATCTAAGGAATTATTGAGGGTACGCTTTACTTTTGAAGATAATATTTGTACATTTTGTGAAGACAACATTGAAACCACTGACCATATATTTTTTCTCATTCTCATTCCATCGTCACCAGTTTCCCTCTCAAAAGATGATATCACATTTGGTTTACTTATAAGCAACATAACAGATGAACTCTGTGTCAATGTTCTTTTAGGCCTGGCCAAGTTCTTCATTCACAAAAACAGAATGCAAAAATGCTCCCCAAATTTTAATTTCTTCATAAACGATTTTGAATTATAAAAAAAAATCCTTAAAACTTATGGAAAAATCCAAAAACTAAAAAATATACAGTTACCCATGTCTGAGATTCCTTTTTTTGGAAAAAAAGAAAAACAACTTAATTACATGTTATATTCCCCTTGCAATTGTTTTTTCGTTTTAATTTTTTATTTGTCTATCTATTGATTAACTTCTCATTGACATTCAGTTCTACCTTGCCATGTTTATTTGTACATTTGTATATTTGTGTGTACTATTTATGTTCAATTAAAAACAGTTTGATGTCTGAGATTCCTTGTGAACGGCCAACTTAATTACATGTTATATTCCCCTTACAATTTTTTTTTTTAGTTTTTAATTTTATTTTTCTATCTATTTATTTAATTATTTCCTTTTAATTTTCTGTTTTTGTCTAGCATTAAAAATTTCTCGCAAACCGTTAACACTATTAACTTCTGATTACATACAGAACGAATGCCCTTATGTCTCCTGTCACCCCCGTCCCCCCGCTTTTTCCTTACGGTGGCAGACACTGAGATCAAAAGCAAATGGGTGTCATTGTAATGCAGTAACAGGGTGATAACAGCCGTGTTTGAAGTGTGTAGGGGCTTATAGGAGAGCAGAAGCACGTCACGCTATTCGCCTGAGTTCGGAGGATCGGGAGTACCAGGGCCCATAGCGGAGGAGCAGAGGAGTTGAG